>NW_012111919.1:3341131-3370171 GCF_000951035.1 Colobus angolensis palliatus | reverse complement strand
CATTTGGAAATCAAGAGGCTTACAGAAATCCTTTGGAACCACAAGTTAAGATTCATGCAACTTTATTACTCATTGAAGTTGGAACTCTTTTAGTAATTAACTAATTTTTTTTTTTTCTTTTTTTTTTTTCTTTTTTTTTTTTTTTTTTTTTTTTTTTTTTCCTGATGTATCTGTAACACTCCAAGCAGTCCCAGGGTTGAAACTGTGCCTACATAACAACAAAGTGAGTGCCTGGAGGGAGAAAACATTCAGCAGAAGCCAGAACTACCAAGGCGAAAGATGTCTGTATTCACATGAAGACAAACTCCACTCAGGGCTGGCCAGAGCATCGAAGGATTAGGTCACCTTGTATTTATAGGCAGAGAACTAGATGCTGTACAAGTCAGTCAGAGTCAACAAAAACTAGGCAAGAATTGGGGACTAGGAAGGGTCAGATGGTTCACAACATCAGGGTTCAACAAACGAAGACAGGAGCAAGAGAGATGGTCAGAGAAAACTTAAGCAATGGAAAACTCATAGCCACTGATGGTCCCAAAACAGCCCCAAGGTTCTCCCCAGGCAGAACAAAAGACTTAAGATATGCGGGCATTTTGTAACCCTCCCTCCTTTCTCAGTGGCTAAGCCTGCGCTTTGCACAATAATTGTCATTTGTTGAAAACTTGAAGGCTATTCAACACACCTTTGATGCCTCCCCCTACTTTCCCCTCCCACTCTGCACACATTCCAGCCTTGCCTCCTGGGTCCTGCCTACAGCCCTTTGTTCATTGTTCCCTCCTCCTGGAATCCTTCCCCTTTCCCAGCTCTCTCCTTTTCTCTGCCCATCTAGATATCTGTTCTTCAAGGCACAGCTCAATTGTTAGCTTCCCTAAGAAGGCTTTCTCAATTTCTGACTGCCTTTTTCTTCATCAGAATTCCTTATTTCTTCATCTCTGCTCTCATAACACTTAGTTTTTATTTGACTGTAAGATTTATTGCACTTTCTGCACTGTTTGGGGTATGTGTGTATAGTTTCTCTATAGCTTACTAGGGTGAGATTATTCCTTGAGGACTGTTTCACGCATCCATGTGAAGAGATCACCAAACAGGTTTTGTGTGAGCTAATGTTAGTAAGGAAGACAGGGCTCAGGGGTTAGAGTGTATTTGAAGGTGATGACCCTGGATGGACCAGACAGGCAGACAAGCATCTTCCTTTGGTCTGCATGTATTCTGTAACACAGAGGAATGGAGAGTTGGCTCCTTGAAGCCAGCCTATTACATTGGGAGCCAACTACTGTCCATAGACACCCTGTGATAGAGACAGAGCCTTAAGCGAAAGGCACAGCAGGTAAATGTAAGGTGATTCATGTTGTTGTTAGCTCTCCACCAGAGTTAGAATGTCCCCAGCAGCCAGGAATCAGCACTGTATCCAGTGACAAGATGCTTCTTCATTACAGGGTTAGTGACCTCAAGGAAAGATCCAAATGATGGCCCAGCCCTTGAACACCACTGTTTTTCCAATAACTGAGAAGCATTTGGACCATGACAAGCCTTTTGGGAAGCCCATGCCTGTGATGGGTCCATCTTCCTTGGACAACTCCAGCCAGCAGGAAGCCTCACGGTGCACTATCCACTGTAGTCATCTACACCACCTCCCTGGCTATTTTAGGGCTATCCAATTCCAGATAAGGGAAAACTCTAATATCGCTCTGATTCATGATCTTCCATCTGTCTCACAGCTAATGGGCTAATGCTTTTCAATAATTCCCAACCTAAGATGTCCACTTCTAAATGGTTTTCCTCAAATACTAGTGGACCTCCTCCTAACTGTGGTCTACTTGTGCAAGTGAGCAGTCCAGGACAACATATCTCTCCACCCATCTCCTCTTATCTGTGGAACCAGCAGTGAAAAACCACTGAGGAGAGCCCTGACCCTGTGGGAAACCCAGAGGCCTGACCCTGTGGGAATTCCAGAGCCCTGACCCTGTGGGAATTTCAGGTCGAGGACCTGGTTTTATCTGCTCTCGCTGATGAGTTAAATCCTTTGGTTCCTTCTTTAATCCATTTCTATGCAACTCTGACTAATTTTATCACAAGATTTTCTCTGAGGCTTTATAAAGCAAAATGTTTTCTTAAATGCACATGTTGAAGGTATTCTCAATGGAGCCAATTCAAAGGTGTTTGACAGAACATTTTTAAAAAATATATCCATCTACCTTTTTTATCATTTCACGGGTTTTCTCTTGGCTTCTGAACTTTCTTTACTATTAACATAGGTCCCATTATTAAGTCAAAAACTACAATGTGCCTCCTTTCCTGGATAAAAGGAGCAGAAAAGAGAGAGGAGCAAATATCAAAACTGATAAATTGAAATTTCAAAAGGATTTGTGTTCATGGTAAGATCAAAGTAGGCCCCTTTATAGTCACGTAAGAAACTGAGGAATTAGGTACCTTTGGATAGACAAATACTATCTTTGGGAGTTTGTGACAGGCAGTGACAAACAATAAACAGCCTTCTCTGGTGGCAGATACAAAGTCTTCATTTCTACCTAGCATCCAGATTTGAACATGAATGTGAGTACTGAATATTGGAGACACCAAAGCTAAATGCTTTGAGTGACAAGTCATAATATAATGAAATCAAATAACATTACTATGAGTTTACTTATATAATAATTACAACAATTCTATAAAGTGGATCTCATTTAACTCATTTTCCAGATAAGGAAACAGGCCATAAGGATTAAGTAGGTTTTGCAAATTTACACAGCAGTACAGTGGCCCAAAATTCTGATGTCCAGAGCCTTCCTTCCATCCCGGGACACCATTCTGTCTCTTCCTCAGTGCCTTCATGACCAACAATCACATCTTCCATCTAAACAGTCCTCAGCAACAGCTCAGCCTCTCAAAAGGTCAAGTGTAGGTTGCTGTTTGGAAAAGGAGAGTGCTTTTGGTCCCAAGCATACATGTCCATACATGAGTCTTTATGTTTGAGAAGTTCTGACAACATCACTAGTCTGACTACAAATTTGATTTGTTTTCTAAGTAATGGCTAGAATCAAGGTCTGCTCCCCAGGAACTGTTTATCCATGGAGTCAAAAGCCCCTTGTTTGTTACTTTTAGGATAGTTCTGAATGCAGGAGCCAACACATAACCTCTAAGAGAGATGTTAGAAGTGTTCAGTGGTCTGTGCTCACCAAGCTAATGAAGGTGGAGTTCAGTTTGAAGCTTGTATGGAAAGTGATGGAGTGTTAAGTCAAGGGCACCGCTTTGTAGTGAAACAGATCGGCATGTAAATCTGGGTGCCCTCCCAGATGAGTTGCAGGGAGTCAATCATGGCTCTTCCCCTCCTCTGTACCTCAGTTTCCCTTATCTGTAAAATAATGAAAGTAATATATTTCTTTTAGGGTGAACCTGAGAATTAAATAAGATAACATGTGTAATATACTGGGCACATACAAGGCTTCAATAAATATTGATACATGTTACTTCTTTTTTTTTTTTGAGACGGAGTCTTGCTCTGTCGCCAGGCTGGAGTGCAGTGGAGTCTCGGCTCACTGCAACCTCCGCCACCTGGGTTCAAGCAATTCTCCTGCCTCAGCCTCCCGGGTAGCTGGGATTATAGGCACGTGCCACCACGCCTGGCTAATTTTTGGTATTTTTAGTAGAGACAGGGTTTTACCATGTTGACCAGGCTGGTCTCAAACTCCTGACCTTGTGATCCGCCCACCTCAGCCTCCCAAAGTGCTAGGATTATAGGCATGAGCTACTGTGCCTGGCCAATATTTGTTACTTCCATCCATCTTCCAAATTAAATTGAAAGACAATAACTGACTTATAACTAAATTAATATAATAATTATAGTATTAAAGTTCAGTTCAAAATAACTTGTATTTTATTCATATTACACTAAAGCAAAATGATAAGCCATAAAAATTTTTAAATGCCCTGCTTTTTTTATTGTTTAAAATATTTATCAGATGTCATTCAAATATGGTAGGGGCTGCTACAAGAGCCTCCATGAGTCTCCTTCAGGTCTGCAGGTAGAGGACAACCTGGAAGACTTGTCCAAAGGAGTCCCGTGTCTACCCCAACCCTGGTTCTAGATTTGTGTCAGAGTAGTGAAATTAATTACAGTCATAATTAATTGTAATGGAATGAAATGGAATAGAATAAAAAATATCCTAGTACATCCTAAATAGTGAGGTGATTGTTTTATGAAATGTTTGTTTCATTTTTATAGATACACATGTACATCTATATATGTATATATGTACTAGATGGCACTATCAAATAAATTTCTTACTTAAGGTCTCAATCTAACACGTTTGAATGCCACCTCTTTGAATGGTACTCCCAAGGCCCCAGTTTCAGGTCTTTCTCAATGACTAGAAGGTTCTAGAAATGTGAAGATGGTCTGGGTGACGTGTCATGGTAGCGCCTTGTGAAGCTGAGTTTGGAGCATGATAATTGGGCTCAGCTGGCTACTCATGATGTTCTACTCTGTCATCTTAAACTTTGTCCACAGAGTTGGTCCATCCAGAGACGAAGATCAACGGCTCTGGGATGGATACATGAAGCTGTCAGAGCAGAGGTGGCATAATTCTATTTGCAAACAGCTGCAGAGTAGGCCTAGCCTCTGCCATGTGTTACACACTTGTGCTCATTCCATTTTCAGGGGACTCTGTCATTAACTCAATAAAATACATTGTCCCTCCACGGATCTCCAGCTGAGACAGGGCTGAGGGTTGGGGAAAAGAAGAGACAGGGAGAAAGTTTCCTTTGGCATAAATACTAACTTATTCAGTCTCTTGGGATTATTTACTTCCCTTAAATAATGGTCTATTATTTTTCTTTTATATCTTCTTCTTGTACCATAAAGGAGAACAGTTGAACTGTGATTTTACACTCAGAGACTTATTGATATTGCATTATCTTTTAACAGTTCTTGTTTTTTTTTTTTTTAATTCCTACTTGTCCTCTTCCACCACTTCTCATTTTAGAAATTTATGGCTAAACCATGATATATGTGATTTACCTTTAAATTTAGTTCCAGAAGTAATATATATGCATACTTTTTAAATATAATTGGATTGATTTTGGTTACAGTTGTAAGGAGAAAATTTCAAAGAGACACCATCAGATCAGATAGAGAATGTGTTAATATAATCAGAGCTTCTAAGAAAAAGCAATTTTGACAGATTAGGAATTGTATCTTTGTGTGGCTACTGCCCAAGTTGTCAAACCCTCTTCCCATGGTGACAGCAGCCTCCCTCAAACTTCAGGAATGCCGTCTTCTCATCACATTGTGAAAAGCCAGCCTGGAGCTATATTTGGACCTTTCTGTCAAAGAAAACTAAGAAAGAGGAAGTAAAGCTCCTACTTGAAGTTTGCAGCAACTGTTCATGGTGATAATACTGCAGAGGCTCCATTTTACAGATACAGAAGCTGAGGTATAACGAGAAAAAAAATTGCTTAACTTGTCCTTCTGAGAAAGGGGTCTCTGTTCATCATGCGAATACTGGCAATGTTGCTGTGCCTCAAATTTGTCTCTATTTGAAAAATCCACCAGCAACCAAAAAGGTCTTAATATTAGCTTGAAATGTGAAATTACTAGTAAGTAAAATCCATCAGGGAGGACTGGGAGCCCATCTCCATAGCTGTAGAAGATGTGGGAAGGCAGATATAGCCTTTCCCTCTCTCTGCACAGCCATGAGGGATGCTGGCAAGAAACTAGCCACCAGCCCAGGGAAAAAGAGCACAGCAGCAGCACTGAGTGAACAAAGCAGATATTTAGTGCTTACAGATAATATCCAACTCCAGCATCAGCGAGAGCTTGGCCGAGGAGGGCATCTCCTAGGAAACCGTCAGATAACACTGGGAGAGACAGGCTTTAACATAAAAAGAGCTGCAGGGGAAACAATACACGTTAGCTAGAAATGAACCATGTTTCATAATGCAGCAGTCATTTCCTGTACAACAAACAGGACTGGCACTGCTCACATGGTTGCACCCGTGCTCAGAGCAGGGAATCCTATGCTCCCGGCACTCTGGAGGTCAGCACCTCCATCTATCAGGCGAAGCAGGAGAAGCAAGCCTGGCCAGGCCAGACAGACAGCAGACAACTCACCTTTCCAGTCAGCCCTGGGCACTGGAGGCAATGACAGTGATCATAAGATGCAGAGAAAGCATGATACTGGGATGGAGGGGCCAGGCTCTAGACCTGCAGGGTGACATGCATGGCAGCATATGCAGTCAACAGAGCCCCGAAGCCCTCCAACCTTCCGTTTCTCCACTGCCCTTGACCTCGTCTCTCCCCTTTCTCTCCTCCTCCAAACACATATGAGCGTGCACACACACACACACAAACATATATACATACATGCACACATGTGCATCATACCTATGCACATATACATAACAAACACATACACACACATACAGTCATGCCTCACTTAACTACAAGGATATGTTCCAAGAAATGCATCATTATGTAATTTCATTGTTATACAAGCATCACAGAGTATACTTACACAAAGTCACACGGTGTAGCCTACTACACACCTAGGGTGTATGATGTAGTCTATTGGTCCTATGCAACAAACCTGTACAGCATGTGACTACTGCATACCATAGGCAATTGTAACACAATGGTAAGTACTGGTGTATCTAAACATACCTACATAGAAAATGTACAGTATAAATGTGGTATTATAATCTTATGGGACAACCATCATATAGATGACTTCTGATTGACCAAAACATTATTATGCAGCATATGACAGTACATACACACACACACACACACACTCACACACACACACACACTCACTCACACTCACATGACTTTCAGAGGCCTGCTCCACTTTAAAAAACTACTTCCAGAATTCACTGGGAGGTTATCTCAAAAAAAGTAAGCTCCTTTAAAGATATTCCTTCCTTCATTCATTCATCTGCCTGTTTGGTCAAGGTAAGCATGTGTGGACGTGCCTATCATCTCCTAGGCACATTTCCAGAAGGAAGTCTAGGGTAGCTGAACATCTCTTGCCAAGCATCAAGTCCCAGGTCAATGCCAGCAGAGCCAGAGGTAGGACCTGAGAACATTAACCTCTCACTGATGACTGCTTAAACTCTTGGTTGCCTAGCAACAGGTGGTAATAGCACAATCACAGATAAATATACTGCAGGATAATCTCAATGTTGTCATTTAGCTGGGTTTTTATTGGGAAAAAAAAAAGCTTCCTTGAAGAATTGAAGAATTCAAAGGTTGTTTCCATGTTGTTTTTGTTTCCTTGCTGAACGTGGTGCTCCTATCTGGTTAGGGACATGTTTCCATCCAAATGCTTCTCCCTCCCAAAGGTGCCTTTTTAAGAAAGTGCATGTAGGCCTGCCCTGGTAATCAAAGACATCAGCCATCATAGCTCTGACCAGCTTACAGGGGCTTTGATTCAGCATTTCGGCTCTGTCCTGGTGAACAAAACTTTCTGAAAGTCATCTGCACTCCCTTCAAGACGGACATGGTTTCCGAAGTCAAGAAAGTATGGAAACAAAATTGCCAGGGAATTAAAAAGACAAATCATTGTCACGTCCATTAAAAGGAAAGTAAGAAGTGTGACTTTTTATGAAGGAAGAGGTTAGAACCATAGACTTGCATTCTGGTAGGAGGATTTCAGGGTATTCATATTCATTTATTACGGGAGTGGAAATTGCACGGGTTTAAGATCAGACAGATCTAGCTGAATCCTAAACTCGTCACTTAAAGTCTACAAATCGAGCCTCAGCTTAATCCATAATTCAAAAAAAGAAAATCATCCTGAAAGCTATCCCACCAAACTGTTGTAAGGATTAAGTGAGCTAAGTAAGAGAACATGCCAATTCCAGCCAGGACGCATAGTACGTGTTTAATAAGCACCCCGTCTACCGCCTTGCTTTATACTGGACAGAAATGGCAATGCCCTTGGTCCTCTTCCAGTTACAGTAGCTTTAGCTGCTCAAACAGGCTCCTGCTGCATTAAAAGAGAGCTCTAATTCAGCCTCCTCACAAATGCAAACTGACTGTTCCATTAGGACACATTAGTAATGCTCCCTGGTACTAACAGTGAAAGAGTCACACTCTACATTTTACAAACTCTTTAAAAGACTCTCCTCTCTCAATCTGTCACAGCTACTTCTAACTAGAAATCCCTCCCCTCCCTCCTCTCTCTCTCATTGCCCCCACTTGTCCACTGTCTCTTTTATTCCACTTCCACCTTCAGCCCTCACCCTGGACACACTGACCTCCTCTTCCCCTCCTCCTGCTAAATTTAGAGGCGAGCTGTCTCTCTGGTGTGAGAGGTCCGGGGGCTGTGGCAGCAGGGTACAGAGCTGATCTGGAGTTGGCTGTCGGCAGTGAGGGAAGGACAAATGTCAGGGAGACCTGCTCCCTGGCCGCCCTCCCTCCAGCCCCAGCACCGCTCCTCAGCAGCCTCTCTTGACAGGCAGGGTAAAAGGAGGAGGGCATGGGGGCCTTTGAAGTCTGGCTGCCTGTCACCAGAGCTCAAAGAGACCAAGGGCTTGTCAGAGCACAAGTCACTGGGGCTCTTTCCCTTTCCTAATTAATTCAGTTGGCCCTGGAAGGAAAGGAATTGTGATATGCCCAGAACTGAGTGGAAAGCACAGCTTACCGGTGCAATGCTGCAGCGTCTTAAATCTTTTCCAAGCGCCAGTCCCCCCGCTTGGCAGAAGAAGTTTATTCACCCCTCCCAGAGCAGCATCCCCTGGGCAGCTGACCCTAAGGTGGGCATCCAAAGATCTGTTCCTGGCCAGGCATGGTGACTCACGCCTGTAATCCCAGCACTTTGAGAGGCCGAGGTGGGTGGATCACCTGAGCTCAGGAGTTTGAGACAAGCCTGGGCAACATGGTGAAACCCCACCTCTACTAAAACTACAAAAATTAGTTGGGCATGGTGGCACATGCCTATAATCCCAGCTACTTGGGAGGCTGAAGCAGGAGAATCGCTTGAACCTGAGAGGTCGAGGTTGCAGTGAGCCGAGATTGTACCACTGCACTCCGGCCTGGGTGATAGAGCGAGACTCCATCTCAAAAAATAAAAAAATAAAAAATAATACAAAAAAGATCCATTCTCCTGGTTTGATCCTTGGTCCATGTGCTGGCCAATGTCAGGAATCCTGTCCCCAGAGCTTTCTCCCCTTCTCTGGGCTGTACTTCTTCCCATCCCTCAAGTCTGCCCCAAAACCAGCACCAGTCTCGGAATGGGTGAATTTCATGCCTTTTCTGAGAACATGTTTGGAAAAGCACAAATCCTCTGAAGATGTAAAGAGTTGTTGGAAGAATTGCCAGAAGAAAGAGGAGACCCCAAAGGCAAATGTCCTTAACTCACCATTTAGCCCATTCTCCACCTTAGATCACTGTTCTGATTCTGAAGTTGAAATGTAACTAACCTTATTAAGTCCCCACTGTGCATCTTGCATGGCTGCACTCACCTATGCTCTGTCTTATAATCTCTCTCCAAGGAGGGGCCAGCAAGAACAACTCACACTCTCTCGTCTCCCAGGCCCACATACTTCGAGTCTTATTAAAGAATACACAGAAAGGCAGAAAGCAGAAGAAGGCATCAGGAAGAGCTTCCTTTGCAATGCTGGAATGGCATCAGGTCAGCAACCAGAAATGGAGGGGAGAGGCTGGAAACCAGAGCGCTCAGGGATAAAACCAGTGTGGGCTGAAGACGCTCTGAAGATGATCACCAAAAGTACTTGTTAAAGTCAAGCATTTGTAGGGAGAACCTGAACTTCCTTTTCTCAAAGACACTTCTTGGATTAGGTGGCAGCATATACCCCAGGGTGGCAGTGTAGACAGCATAGGATTAGAATTCAGAAGTCCGGAGCTCTGGGGTCATCCCACTCTCCAATCAATGAGATGGTTCTAAGTCATGTCATCTCGCTGAGCCTTATTTCTTAGATCTGTAAAAATAGAAGGCAATAGGCACCTGGTCTACCTCGCAGGAGTGGTGTGAAGATCAAGGTCACTGGTGGATGGGGAAGAGCTTTGTAACCTGTGATTTAGGAGTTGTGGTCATACAGTTGGTGTCGGCTGCAACACTGACAAGAGAAAGCTGCATAGAATTACATGGAAGGGGAAGTGATCCCTTTAAGTCATAGGTTGCAAGAAAACATGAGGTTGAGGAGCCAAGTGTAGGTTTGGCAGCTGTAGCTTCATGCTTCATGGGAAATACCAGTACATGGGGCCTGTTGGTCACATTCCTGCCTCTACCCCATGTCATTAACATTCTTATAATCAAACCAGCAGCACAAAGGTGGGGACAATTTATTCATTCAGTGTGCTGTGTCCAGGTCTTTTAAAGTAATATAGTATATGCAGGAAATTGTAAATGTCTATGAAATGCTGGGGTGGACAGGTGTTCTATCATTATATAGTGTAACAACACATTTCAACATTTTACGACTCTGAATCTGAGCCTCCTTTCTCATTCAATGGCTACCTTTCACTAGTTTGACCTTAGATGAAGTGTGCAAGGGTGTCATTCTAAGAAAATCAAACACACAGTCATAAAATGGTTGAGTTCAATGTTGGCCCAGGGTCCTCCCCGCCATCCAGATATCCTGATAACTCTATAACTGTCCAGGAACAGTGGCTGTGTACAGACCTAAAACAATGCAGCCTGATTAAATATTCTACAATATGTCCAAGTACCAAGAAATTGGAGCATTCTGCTTGTGCCTGTCTATTACAAATTACAAGCAGTTTGCTGCAGCCAAGGCATTCACTTCAACCAAAGAGTTTCGGCTAGCAGAGGACCACATGCTTGAACAGAATCCCTAACTGCAGCTGAAGCTCAGGAGCCTGTGACTTGTCTGGCCTCTGTTAACCTCTAAGTTGCAGGCCTCATGTCGAGGAAGAAAGCCAGGCTCTGGGGACTGGAAGTGAGTGAAGAAGTGAACGAATAACTTGATAACTTCATCTGACAGTGTAGCTTCATAACTGTGTCTTCCCATTGCATATTTTATTCACAACCTGATACTGTTTATATGTGAAAGCTCCAGTCACTGAAGAACATATAAGTCACCAAAAAGGAGAATCATTTGTTAGTTCAACAAATAGTAATTGAACACCTGGGATGTTTCAGAAGTTGTGGCAGGAACTGGGTTTCTAAACATAAAGGGGTGTCTAATTCTTCCTTTATGAGTTACCCAGAGATGTATACATAGAATGCATTAACCTTCTGATAGCAGAAGAATAAGGAGAAGAGTGTGTAGAGGTGACCCTCAGCAGAGGACACTGGCAGGCTGACTCAACTATGTCACCCTCCAAGGGGCTGCCAGGCCAGCTCTTTTGGCTTGGAGTTGTCCCTCTTTTAGCAGAGTGGGGGATGATGAGACTCAGCCCGGCTCTCCTTAGGAACCCGCCATGAGGACTGCAGAGATGGGCACCCACCAGGACTTGTGAGAGCACAATCTGACTTTATGTCCTCATGTAGAGCAATGGAAATGAATATTTAAAGGTATGGAGCCATAAAACTGTGGGATATAAGAAAAACATCAGCCTTTGAGGCCCAGCTGCTCCATGCTGCTCTGTAATATGCACGTTTATAGCTCCCCAACTGCCTCCCGCTCATTCACAGAAATGCCACACCCGAAAATTGGCATCATGCCCTTCACCCTCAAAGTTTACAAGTCATGGAGAGCAGTTCTCCTAATTGTAGAGCTAAGTGGAGTGGAGCAAAGGCACAGCTGCTGCCCCCTGGGATGCGTGGGCCCCGAGGAGCCAGTCACGCCCCATCTGCCTGTGACTCAGCACATGTGAACGTGGGTGCCCAGGGCAGTGAGACAGGACAGGAAGCAGACTTTGGGGTGCGGCAATGGACCGCTCAAAAGGAAACTGGACTTTATGTTTTGTTCTCTTGTTCAAGTACTTTCCTCATTACAGTACAGTAGTTGAGAAAATATTTCAACTAAAGCTGTAGCTCAGTGTTTTCTTCCAGATTTATATATTAAAATACTAATCTTTGGGGGTGTTTTCATACAGACCCATACTTGCATAGATCTACGCACAGACACAGGCACACACGCTCACACATGTGTGCACACTTCTTCTAAATACATGCTACATTTACTTTCACAGACACATTCAGTAAAGTTCCTGTTGGTCCTAACTCTTCCCATGCTATCTAGATCATCAGAACACTAGCATTTCAATGGACAAAGCTCTGAGATGGAGAGCCTCCGTCTCCTGAAGCCTTTCCAGGGCCATAGTTGGATCAGGAAAATCAGTGATGCCCACTACTCTGGCTCACATTCTGTGCAGCAGTGGCCCCAGGACTCCCTCTGGGCACTGGCCCCAGGGAGCTGAGTCAGGAAGACACCCAGAAGAGTGAAGGTTTGGAGCAGCCTGTCCAAGGAATAAATCTTTCAGAGGCACAGGCTACAGCTGAGAACTTGACTACCAGGAAATATCGTTTTTCCCTCTGGAGCACTCAAGCTGAGAACATAGCTCCCGGCTGCTGAAGCAGGTGGGCCATTCTCTAGCACCAGAGTCCTTCAGGAACACAGGATTCAGAGAAGGAAATGTGGGTCCTGTTGTCCCCGGGTGGGAGAATCAAGGAGGCCCAAAGGCACAGATTAAAGGGCACAGAGGAGAGGGCTGAGGCTGCCAACCAGAAACCCCTGCTCAGGGAGACCATGACCAGTCACGGCTGCTAACTTCAAGCTGCCTGGTAGAAAACAGGAAATCCCCCTGAAGTAGGTGCTGTGCCTGTGTTCAATTCAGCCGAGATAGTGCATGCAGGATACTCAGACCCACGCTCAGCTCCCGGGAGACAGTTTCTGTCCTCCAGAAAACTACGGTCCAGTGGACCAGGCACCCTGATGACAAGATAAAGACCATGGAGAGAGAGACATGAAATTTCAAGATGCATGACCTGGGTGGAAACTTGACTTCATCTTCAAAATTCCAACTCTAACCTAGATGCACATTGCTCTTGACTCTGGGGAGTTTTCAGAATAGAATTATTTCAGCAGAATAAGGTGAGTGCTTCTCCTTCCTCCTGAGATTCCTGTTCTTTCTCATCAGGACCCCACAGCCCAAGCTGACTTCAGGAGCAGGAGTCCAAGACCAAAGTTCATCCAGGAGCTATGGGACCAGTTCTGGGCAGAGCCAGCGTCTCCCTTAAAGGCTGCGAACTTCCTGTCATGAAAGATTCTGCTGTAATAGTCATCGTTACCATCATCATCATCATCATCGTCGTCTTCATCATCATCCAGCAACAGCCAGAGAAAGATTATTAAGGACAGACACTCGGTCTTTTTCTTCTCCACACCCTGACAGAGCCTGACCCAAAGTAGTGTTGAACAGGTGTCTATGAGTGAATACATAAAGTGCTTAATGAGAGATACGTAGGGAAATGCAAGTATTCCTAATTATCCCGTCTTCCAGGATCACCATAGTCTTCTCTATGCAGATAAAAATAACTGAGGACATCTTCTGTGGCTGTAAAATGGCCATGACTCCCAGAAGATTCTCCTGTTAGGACTGCAGATTCCCCTTGGTTAGGACTGCTGTGAGCCCAGGCAAGGCATGTGCTTCCGTCCCCCAGGGGCAGCTCTTCCCTGCTGGTTTCAGATCAGAGATTGGAGCCTTTCCCTGCCGACCTCCGTTTGTGAGGTCCCTCCTGTGCCCCGTGCTTCTGCTTAGCTTCTCCCAACATGTGGGCACCCTCTCACTTTTCAGTCCCCACACAAGCCTGGCACTTAGCTGTGAAACGTCAGAGCTTTATGCCCTCTGAGGATAAACGAAGAGGAGACAATGCTGAGAAGGAAAGCTTCCATGGTGAATATCGCAACACACTGCTTCCAGTGCCCGTCAGCAATCCCACAGTGGGGAGCACATCCCTTCAGGCAGCAGCGCCCTTCACCCCTGCACTCAGGAATATACCCTCATGCCCCAACAAGCTGCTGGGCACTCCCAGAGAACAGCTCTCTGGTGTTCTCTCCTCCCTTGCTCCCCAGGTTCAGAGTCTCACATCCTGTTGTGTACAGAATTGGTGGGTTCTTCGTCTCACTGACTTCAAGAATGAAGTCGCTGACCCTCGCGGTGAGTGTTAGAGTTCTTAAAGATGGTGTATCCAGACTTTGTTCCTTCAGATGTTCAGATGTGTCTGGAGCTTCTTCCTTCTGGTGGGTTCACGGTCTCCCTGTCAGGAGTGAAGCTGGAGACCTTCGTGGTGAGTGTTACAGCTCTTAAAGGCAGCGCGTCTGGAGTAGTTTGTTCTTCCCGGTGGGCTCGTGGTCTGGTTGGCTTCAGGAGTGAAGCTGCAGACCTTCAAGGTGAGTGTTACAGCTCATAAAGGTAGCATGGACTCAAAAAGTGAGCAGCAGCAAGACTTATTGCAAAGAGTGAAAAAAACAACCCTTTCACAGCGTGGAAGGGAACCCCAGCCGGCTGCCCCTGGCTGGCTGGGGCAGCCTGCTTTTATTCCCTTATCTGACCCCACCCACATCCTGCTGATTGATCCATTTTACAGAGAGCTGATTGGTCCGTTTTGACAGAGTGCTGATTAGTGCATTTACAATCCTTGAGCTAGACACAGTGCTAGACAGAAAAGTTCTCCAAGTCCCCATAGGTTAGCTAGACACAGAGTTAGCTAGATACAGAGTACCAACTGGTGTATTTACAAACCGTGAGCTAGACACTGAGTGCTGATTGGTGTGTTTACAATCCTTGAGCTAGACATAAAAGTTCTCCAAGTCCCCACCAGATTAGCTAGATACAGAGTGCTGATTGGTGGACATACAATCCTCCAGCTAGATACAAAAGTTCTCCAAGTCCCCATCCGCCTCAGGAGTCCAGCTGGCTTCAGCTAGTGGATCCTGCACCCGGGCGGCAGGCAGAGCTGCCCGCCAGTCCCAAGCCACGCCTGCACTCCTCAGCCTTTGGGCTGTCGATGGGACCGGGCACCACGGAGCAGGGGGCAGTGCCCGTCGGGGAGGCTTGGGCCTCCCGGGAGCCCACCACCGGGGGAGGAGGGGGGGAAGCGGGGGGAGAACTCAGACATGGTGGGCTGCAGGTCCCAAGGCCTGCCCCGTGGGGAGGCAGCTAAGACCCGGTGAGAATTTGAGTGGGCCAGCATTGCTGGGGGACCCAGCGCAACCTCCGCAGCTGCTGGCCCTGGTGCTAAAAAGCCCCTCACTGCCCTGGGCCGGCAGCGCCGGCTGGCTGCCCTGTGTGCGAGGCCTGCCGAACCGGGGCCTGCACCCGCCAGAACTCGCACTGGCCTGTGAGCGCCACGCGCAGCCCCAGTTCCCGCCCGCGCCTCTCCCTCCACACCACCCCGCAAGCAGAGAGGCAGCTCCAGCCTCAGCCAGCCCAGAGAGGGGCTCCCACGGTGCCGTGGCGGGCTGAAGGGCTCCTCAAGAGCCGCCAGAGTGGACGCCGAGGCCGAGGAGGCGCTGAGAGTGAGGGCTGCTAGCACACTGTCACCTCTCACTGTCATCCACAACTCTAGGGAGCCCGAGCAAAAACGGTTAAGCTCAAAGTAACCCTCCCAGAGCTTTTGCTCTGGCCACAGGGAAGGCAGACAGCCCCTCCATCATCAGGAAGGGTAGTCTGAGGTCCTCCTTCATCACCCTCTTCTCTCCTGCTTTTGTGTGACCAAAGGGCTTACTAATGCCCCTTCAAAGATAGGTTCTACAGCCACCCCAAGATCGTTGAACACCTGCATGTTTGTGACATTTTTTGGCTGCATATTTGTCTGGGATCTGCCACATGTGGAAGGGGAGAAAAACCTTGCAGCGTCTTTGCACCCCAAGCATCACAGAGCTCAGGCTCAGTGACCTTTCTTAGCCACCTACCACCCTTTAGTGTCTGCCCTGCTCTGTGCAGAGACCCAAGGAGGAGAACTGTCAGAGCAGATGCAGCCAGGAGCAGAGAGGCAGCGGCAAATATCTTCCTGCCGCTGACATCTTAATAATCACCAAGTTTTCAAAGAAACTTCCAACCACAAGGAAACTTCCAGACAAAACTGACTTCCAGTGAAATGCATTTACCTCACAGTTCTTCTCCACATGTACTTTATGACAGCATCGTGAGTCTCCTACCTGGAGTTGAAATATTGTCAGCTTGTACGAGTAAAGCAGTATGGAAGTGAGTTTGTACTGAGAAAAAAAAAATGTCAGTCAGGCTCCTAATTGCCTCTGAGACTGCTAAGGAGGTGCAGGGCCCCTAGCCCGCACCCATGCTACCCGCAGTGGCTGCCAACCTCTCAGAATGGCCAAGTCAGGGGCCACTTCGTGGCTAGTGGGCACAGTCTGCACACTGCACACGTGGCAGTGGGGTGCTCACCAGCAACCCTGACCTCATGACCTTGGTCCTCCCTACTGTGCAGCCCCCTTAGGGAGCAGGAGGACCTGCAAAGGATCCCTGTCTGCCCCCTTTAGGAAAAGGTCTGAAGTCATTTACATGTTAGTGAGAGTGACAGTTCCTGTGTCCTGTCTCCTTGGGATACGCTTCCTCAGCCTGGACTCTCTTGGCAGCAGCAAGAAGATGGCAGATGGATTTGAGAGGGGAGACCTGCTCCTTTCCTCCTCTGCACCTCTTCTTTTTTCCTTTTTCTTTTTTCTTTTTTTTTTGAGACGGAGTCTGCAATGACACGATATCGGCTCACAGCAGCCTCTGCCTCCCAGACTCAAGTGATTCAAGCGATTCTCCTGCCTCAGCCTCCCAAGTAGCTGGGATTACAGACATGTGCCACCATGCCTGGCTAATTTTTGTATGTTTAGTAGAGACAGGGTTTCACCAGGTTGATCAGGCTGGTCTCAAACTCCTGACCTCAAGTGATCCACCCGTCTGGGCCTCCCAAAGGGCTGGGATTACAAGTGTGAGCCACCATGCCCAGCCTGAACCTCTTCTTAACTACAGTCTTCCTCTTCCAGGTGTCCTGGTCAACTTTTTGTCCTTTCCATACCAACTGTTGCTCAACTTTCAAAGCTCTTCTCCCATCCTCCTTCATCCACAAACTCATCCCTAACTCTCCCAGACAACAGAAACATCTCCCTTGCCTCGCCTGACTCCTGTTGCTCAGACAGAGCTGGCCCAGCTGAGGGGCTGGGGAAGGCCTCTGGCTGGAGAGGACCCATCACATCCCTCCTCACCCACCTGGACCTACAGCACTGGTGCTGTACTTTCTCCCTCCACCTCATAGTGCAACCATGCATAGGGATTCTCACACATGAGGCAGAACACATAATTCAAACCGGTGCGGTACAGAAAGATGGAGGAATGGGGTTCCTTTGTTTGTCTTAGAGAAACGTCCCTATATGGAGAAAACATCCCCCCAACCAAGGTACACACCCAGAGCCTTGCTCAGTGCTGCTGGTGGAGGTTAGTGGCCTGTCGGTGCCGACTATGACAGCTCCATCTCCTGACCTGCTCGTGTTCTTAAAGTTCATGGCTTTTCTGGCAGCCACAGGGGACAGGACCATGGTATTTGTCAAGAAAACTACACCTGTACCAAGGGACTGAAAAACAGATGAGCAAAATGTGCCATGATGGGGTACTAGAGGCCCCACAAGGACAGTTGTCAACAGCTCCTATCTCCCACCCCCAGTGAAGCGCTCCACAGGGACTTGGAGGATGGTGAGGACATCATGGTGGGGAGACAACTAGGATGGGGGGGGGAGGAACTGAGGATATAGAGTCTCTAGCTAGGTCGGTGACTTGGGGAGTAGTGGAAGATAGGATGCTACCTGGGAAAAAGCCCAGGGCATTGAAAATTGAGAAACTTGGGTTCTAGTCATAATGTGGATCTGACACATCATAAGACCTCAGGCAAGTCAATTCACCCTTCAGAGCCTCTTCTTCCTTTTCTCACTGTTGAATGAGATAATGACCAAACACACAGGAGTTTTAATGCTTAACAAGAAAAGAAAACATCATCCAGACCCAGGGATGGGTATAGGGAGTACTTATCACGGGCATGGAGACCATGAGCCAGACCCAGAAAGTGTCACAGAGGGAGAAGGGTCAGGGCTGACCATGCCTTAGGAGTTAAGAGTTGAAGTGGGTTCAGGCAGGGAAATTGCAGAATGGAAAGTGAAGGAAGTTGTCCTCTTAACTAGGTACATGGGGCTGGATTTGCAGAGACATCAGGCTCAGAAATGCACACTCAGGCTTCCTTGCATGGAAATCATAAGTTCATCTGGAGGACTAGAGTGGTCAGTGAGCCAGGAAGTGAGGACCCCCAAAGTTGCTGTGCAATCCTGAAGCTGGGGCCATTTGTGTGTATCTCTTCCCAACTCAGTGTTCAGTGACTTCATATGAAAAAGTCACTGAAAATCAGCTGTGGGGGTATGGCAGTATTTACATAACAGAAAACTGCAAACTAATTGGGGATGGTTCTTCACGAGCTGGTTATTAGACATTTTTACCACTCCCAAAGGACATCTCATTTTAAAGGGGAAGTGAAAAAGCCAGCCAAAGAAAACAGAAAGCAGACTCAAAGCTGTAGGTGCAGAACTCGGAGGGAAGAATGCCCTGAATGCGAGGCAGGAGACATGGCCCAGAGGAAAAGGTCCTGTGGATGTGGACTGGATCCAGATGAGCCCTCTGCACTGTCCCACTAGTGCACTCTGTGACTTCAGACACATGCGTTGGGACAGCTGGCTAGCCCCAAGCCAGAGGGAAAGATGACCTCAGTGGGGGTGTCTATGCTGCACCACCTGATCAGGCTCCACCCATGACCTTGGCCTCACTGTGGCAGTGACAACATGGACTTTCTCCTGACTTTTTGTCTAATTTCTTGGCTCTTCTGGAAAATGAAAGCATGACCAAAAAGCTATTTTCACAACATCTAAATTCTACTCTGACAAAATTTAATGATACGTGGTAGAAAAACTTCATCCTTCCTGGCACACAGACATGCTAGCAATGAGAAGGAGTTAACGTACTGGCCGGATTGTATTCAGATCCTCCTCAGACACCGACCACCCCAGACTTATGACTGTCATAGTGCTGGGAGCCGTCTTGACTTCTCCCAGAGCTCACGGCTCATTCTCTGCAGAACTCTGTCAGGCAGCAGTTACATTATGTATCTGCTCAACACTCAGGCACGAAACCATTATGTTCACGGATCATTATTGACATCCTGACATTTGTCATCTCCTTTCATAGCAGTTAAATCTTGCTTTATCTGTAAATGTCACCATGTCATTTATTCATGAAAGGGGTCACATTCCTGAAATAGCATGCTTCAGTTTAAAAGGGGAGCTTGGCTTTATTCGCAGTGGGTAATCCTCAAACAAACTTTACTGCTGATAAATGCTTTTTTATTGGAGTTTCTTGGCCTTAAATGACATCCTCAAATGTAGAATGCAGTTCTGGGTTTGTGGAAATAAAATCTGAATGTTGAACAAGACAGAAAATTGTTGAGATTAAAATAAGTGAAGCTTTTCTGTGGCCACATGTAGTAAGCTGGATGTAAACAGATTTGAATTTATTGAGAGTAAGCCATAATTTTAATATGATTGTTACGCTTCTGGAAACATGCCGATGGCCCTTTTGAATCATTTATGCCGTAGAAACCTCAATGAGATCAGGGGCCTTTTAACCTTCCTGAATTTATCTCTTAGCTGGGGACATCAGAGAGGAGAAATCAGCGAAGTCGATGTGCTTAGTTCTCCAACCTTCAGATTCCAAGGACACTGTTTGGGGAGATGATTAACTCATCTCAGAACTTAAGTTTGCAGGAAAAAGTGTTTCCTTTCTTCACAAAGTTTGTTCAAAGTTCACTTTAAGTAGGGTAATTACATGATTTATTATCCAAATTTACACCTTTCTAAAAAGAAAAGAGGTTAAAAAATAAACAATAAACAGGTATTAGTTGATCTATTAATACATCAACCATGAACCCAGACAAAACAGGCATATAGCCACCCTAACTGTAAGGCTTTAGCAACTGTATTGTATCATTGTTTTGCTTTACAGGTTTACATTCACCAGCTGATAATTAAATATTACCCCAAAAAGGCTTTTCTCTCTGTGTACATGGTCCCACAGCTATCTGACTCTGACTCATTTTTCTAACCCAGTGGTTCTCAAAGTGTGGCTGGCCCATGGACTGAAAGGGCCTGAAGAGGGTGTTAAAAATGTAGTCGCCCAGTCTCCAGTCAGATCTACCAAATCAGAATCTCCAAAGAGGTGGCTCAGGCACCTGCATTTTAACCTACCTCCCAAGTTCTTCTTCCGCACTCTGAAATTTGAAAGCCAACTGCTCTGATCCAAAGCTCTGGCTTGCTCTAGCTACCTCTGTGTTCTGGTCACACTGCAGTAATAAGAAGTGAGTGGGTAAATTCTGCTCTTTTTGCCTAGAAAAGTAACTTGCAGATGGGGCATGAGCTGAAAATACATTCTGTTGTGCACAAATACGGAGGCCGTGACACTTCCCGCATGATGCCATCAAACCTCATTGTCCTCCCCCACACAGAGTCGTGCATGTAACCATTTCACACCCACGAGGTGCAGGCTGCACACATAAATACTGTCTCAGAGTAGCAGGAAGGTAAGAAAACAGTAAGATGACATTGGCTTCATCGCAAAACGTGATCGAATGCAATTAAAACTACTCACTTTTAGGAGAGAAAAGGGCCGGGGAGGAAGATTTCTCCAGGCACTAATGAGATCTTTTTTGAGTGTCACACGGCTGCAGTGACAAGGATCACAGACCACAGCCAAACCTAACCTCCTGCTTCCATTTGTAATCACAGGCCAGGGTCATGGACATACAGCTAGCACTGACTCAGATAACGTCCTCATTAGTTCACTGGTGTCATCACAGCCCTGGTAACTTCATTGGAAGCCACTGACAGGGACCAGGAGGGTGGTCGACTAAATCAAGGCAGCAGGGGCAACAGATAATCAGGGCACATTTTATCTGTGAGGTGCTTGCCTGTACGGTTTTCATTATCACCTCCCTCGATTTAGTTGGGATTTCCTGTGCGCCCCTTGTGCTAGGCACCATTACAGACCCTGATGTCACATGTTGCATCAGGCACAGGCTACAAGGGTCAAATGGGTAACTGCCAGGAAAGTGTCACTCACACACTGTTGGCAGAGCCTGAGGAGCACAGAGGTGTGCCTCCTGGGGGACCAGGGACTGACTCCCTGATGGAGGGGCCTCAGGACCAGTGCTCACTGAGCGCCATTGTATGCAGAACCAGAAGGAGGCAGTCACAGACGAAAGGTGAAGGAGCAGAGCAAGAACTAGTTACATGGGATGCATGGCCTCCACCCTCGAGAAAATTCCAGTCCAGCAGAAAAGACACACCAAGCACATGGAGACAAGCCGCCAGCAGCCATTGTTCAGCAAGGCCTTGCGTGGGGACTAGTTTTTGAGAGACGAGGGCAACGAGGCTCAGGGAAACGAAGTCACTGGTTCAAAGTCACAGAGCAAGTTAGTGTCATAGCCGGGATTAGAATGTGGGTCTCGTAGTTCCTGGTTCAGTGTTCTTTCCTCTACACCACAAAGTGGGAAGTGTTCACAGGCTAGCTAAACTCATCCCAGGTAATACCCTGCTCTGACTAAACATCATCCCAACCTTGACAACTTCATACTGCTGATGGCCACTGACAGGGACCAGAAGGGTGGCCGGCTAAATCAAGGCAGCAGGGGTGGCAGATAATCTGAGCTCTCCTGTGCATGCTTACACAAGCCATTCTTCCCTCGTGGGACACTCTCCTCTCTTCTTTACACTTTGTTTATTGATCTTCTCTTTTAAGAACATTCCAGCCCACAAATCCCAGGGGGTACCCTAGAGATGGTGGCTGTTTTGAGCTGTCTTGAATTGAAACAAGGAGAGGAGTTAGCCTTTATCCCTCCCACCCCGATTGAGTCCTTGAATGTGGGTTGTCCTTAGGGAGGGGGCCTGACCTCGGACAAGATAAGACCAAATATTGGAGAGAATTGAGGACAGTCAGCCACCAATGTGTTCAGCAGATGGGAAAATGAGTGCCTCAGTGCTGAAAGGGAGATCTGGGCAACATGTCACAGCATCCACTACTCCAGCCTTGCTGCTCCACACAAAGCTCCCCTAACAACCTCAGCCCCGCCCTGCTCAGCCCCAATCCTTCCCTCCTCTGACCTCTGAGGTCCAGTCTGTGTCATTCACTCTGTTCTTATAGTCTTTCTTCATTTCTCTATTCTACCTTTAACAAGGATTAACATAGAGAACCTGCAAGTTAGGCCTCCAAAATGAAGAAATAAATATGGTATAGCTTCTACTCTTTAGGGTATAGTAGCCCTGCTTGGCCAGGCCATTTACACCAACCAGAATCTCTCCTCCACTGAAACAGGAGTCTCTTCTTCTGCTCTGTCACTCTAAGTCTGGGTGGGGCTGAGCCAAGGACAACACATGAGCCCAACCCCAGGGATAGTCTTCACCTCTGATCCTCTCCGCCTCTGCAAGGAGCACCTGGCTCTTGGCCCGGCACAGATCACCTACCTGGGTAGCATCTGCTGAAGCACCTTGGACCCTCACACCAGCTGAGAATCCTCCACCGCCACTAAGCATAGGACTCAGCCTTCCTGCTGGGCTCCGGCCTAGGCTCATAGCCACTGTAGATCAACAGTGAGAGTCCAGGGAGGAAGTCATCATATGCCCAGGAGATGCTGATTGAGAGCCAATTGTAAGTCCACCTTAAGAATGGTAAAATCACCATCCTGGCTAATGCAGTGAAACCCCATCTCTACTAAAAATACAAAAAATTAGCCGGGCATGGTGGTGGCCGCCTGTAGTCCCAGCTATTCAGGAGGCTGAGGCAGGAATGGCGTGAACCCCGGAGGCAGAGCTTGCAGTGAGCCGAGATGGCGCCACTGCACTCCAGCCTGGGTGACAGAGCAAGACTCTATCTCAAAACAACAACAACAACAAAAACAAAAAGAATGGTAAAATATCAGGGCCTCTCCATTTGACCTTCAGTACCTCAACAACCAAGCAAGATCCCTGACCTCACCTTCAAATATCTTTGTTCTTAAGCTTCCATTCCCATTTAAGTGGACAAACTCATCCTCAGTTCTTCCCATCTGCTCAGAGACTGACATTCACTGAGCTTTCAGGTAAGGAGAGAAAGTTTCAGTTAACATTTCAAGCCCATTTTTAAAATGCATAGGTCCAATTCTTTCCACTCTCCAGCTTCTGCCAACTCACCTGCTTTCAGCAGCCTTGATAGCCCTCCCTGAGCTGGGTGCTAGGAAGAGCCAGGACACAGTTCCTGGTCTGGGGGAGTCCAGTCTAGCTAGGAGGCAGAACAGATGTCATGGGGCCGTGACAGGGCAAAACTAGCCCAGTCAGACTTCCTGGCACCCATTCTTCTCAGATCCAGGCCTTTTCAGAGTTACGAGATTTATTTGAACAAATGTCCTTGCCTCACTGCACCTCAGTTTCCTAATATATGGAGAAAACACTGACCTGTCAGGTTCACTGTAAAACTGAATGAATGTGAATGTCAAGCACTTCACGCAGGGCCTACCACACAGTAGGCCTGCACCTTCATAACCCTCCTTCTTCCATAAAAGTGGAATGTAACTGTGGTTGTCGGCTGCCACTCGGGAGGTGGATTTTCCTAACTGCAAACTGGCACATCCTCTGCCTTGCTCTGTGCCCGTGAGAGAGTAGATTAACCTCCAAATGCCTCAGGTTCCTCATCTGTGGACAGTAATTGCTGTCCCTGTAGCTACCCAGCTCCAGTTATCATTGAAAGCAAAGCACAAGGTACGTTTCAGTGTGTCTGGGAGCTGGCTGGGAGACAGTTTCCAGAGAAGTGCAGGGTGGGGTTCCATTATGACCACTGGGATTGAAAAGACAGCTCTATTTTCTACTCTGTCTTTCTATTAAATTGAACTCCAGCCCTGGAAATTAATATCCCCACTGCATTTGAGTAAGGTGAGGTGGCTCTATTTTTACAAGCGCTGCAGCATCAAGCCCTAATCTGGGATGCTGTGACCTTTTGCTGGGCTCTGCTTCAGGGAATCATAATTCAGGGCCAGTCTCAGTTATGGAAACCTCCACAGGCCTTTTATGACATGAGTGCTATTGAATATTCTATAAAATCTCCTTGGAAAACTGGCCCACATTTCTTTATAATCTCCCCAGACTGTTTCTGAAGTCTCTCTATAGATTTTTTATTCTAAAAATCCATAGTGTTTCTTAATAAGAATCCAGGCCTCTCGTAAAGGACTGTGGAAAGGATAAGGCTGGATCGGTCTGCAGGAGAGGTTGAGGTGGAGCCACAGCCGTCACTCTGTTCCTGTTAAGCCCTTGGATGAGGCTTCAGAGCTGAGGAACCTGTCAGCGGGATGCAATCGCTTCCAGCGGATGGAGATGAAGGAAGGGATTTAGCAGTGGAGCCATATTCACCCCCACACTCCGCTGGATTCCAAGCTCTCCTAGCCTGGAGTAGGTGAAGGTCAGAGAATAGGACCAAACACCTGTGTGCCTTCTGAGATGCTCCCGACTGTCTCTTTCTCTCTTTCTGTTGACTGCAGCCCACTTGTGCCAAGCTTTCCTGACTTTTCCACTCGCAAGAAGCATAGTATCGTGAGTATGGGATCTGACTTACTGAGCATCCATCAGGGGCTATAGTTTCCTCTGGATATAACCTTGACCAGTAAGAAATGGAACTGGAAGCTAATTGGACAGATAAATACCCTCTTTTCTTCGAAATGTGGATTACTTCAAAGTGTGTTTTTCCCTCGCCAACCTTCCCAAGTAGCCCAGTGCGCCAAGCAGCTGTGCCTGTTGAGGAACTAACGTGTCACTGCAAGGTTCACATAAACCTCTGGCTAGCAGAGGGGCAGGTGGCATTGCATTGCTTTCATCTTTCCTTAATTCACTTCCCTCTTCCTGCCATCACCTTCGCCACCTTGAGCTTGTGCCTCCAAAGTAGAGTGTTATGCTTTGATTCTTGCCACAAGCACTACCTTTCAAAAGGACCTGGGTTACCGTACGTGTGGCTTTGCCAAGAGTGAAGATCAACTAAGTCGGCAGAGGGCTCTATCAGAGGCAGATGGGTCCTTTGGTGATCCTGGGGAACAGAACTTCTCTATGAGTAATCTCCATGCCACACCACCCCCTTTTGCCTAGCACAGGCTTAGCATATGGTAGAGATTCCATAAGAAGCTGAAATATGTTGCATGAAACTGAGCATGTTAGAACTAGAAATAAACCTGAGCCCTTTCCCCAAAAAGGTTTTCTAATCAGGAGAATGAGCTATGAGCTTCTGCTAGCACTGCCCCTTGGAGTAACTGCATTTTCAAGGACCCTGTAAAGGATCATGCACCGTATACTCACCCTTCAAACTTTCACAACTTTTGAAACTCTTTCACAGGTTATAGTTTATCAGATTCTCATAGAAAGTCTCCAAAACAAACAAAGTAGATAGCATTTTATTTAAGTTGACATTTAACACCCAGGGAAACCAAGACTTGCAGAGGTGACATGACTTTCCCAAGCTCATACAAAGTCCAGGCCCTTTACTGTGGTGCTATCATACTAAAACAGGTAGAGGTCCCAGGCACCAATTCACGTGCTCTTACATACTAATTGCATAGAAAAGAGAGACCATTCATACTGCCTGGCATATGCCTTTTGTCCAAAGACCATAGTTGTATTCATGCCCTCAAATGATCACAGGGAACATGGTGATCCCTCTGGAACATAGTGAGCACTAGCCTCTCTTTGTTCTTGTCTGCATTGCTAAGCTAATCTCAGTCCTCAAAGAGCAGCCAGGTTTCCCAGCATGGTCTCTGGTCCTGGTCTTCCAAGGAGCAGCATTGGCAAGGGAGATAGATCACAGGAAAAGAAACACATTAGAACTTCCATTTCCCCAAATAGGGCACTTTGGACTCCAGCAAGCACTGGGAGGTTTCACTGTTTCCATTCCACTGGTCTTCTGTTGCAAGTGTGGGGTACACGTGCAAAAAGAGGCATTGGTCTCCCTCAAACCCCATGCTAACCTCTCCCCCTTCTTCTCCAAGGTCCAACAGCACTCAGAGTTTCAGCACACAGCTTAGTGTTGATCATATAACTCCTAAAACTGTTTTTCCTAGTTCTTATTCCACAAGCTATGACCTCTTACTAGTTGCCAGATATTAAGGATATAATAAATAAGGCATCATGCTTGCCTTCAAAGAGATCACAGCCTAGAGGGAAGACAGACACCTAAGTAGACAATTATAAGACCATGAGAGGACAATAGAGGCAAGAACAGTTACTCAGAAGAGAGTACCTAACTCTCCCTATAGTTGGGAGAGACTTCACAGAGGAGGTGGCATCTGAGTTGGAACCAGTGGATGAACAGGAGTTTGCCACAGTTGATAAGAGTGTCAGAGGACAGAGCTTCCACAAGTGCACATTAGGAAGAACCAGAACCATGGAGGCAGCCAGAAACACAAACACTAGAACAAGGTGTGAAAGGAATGGTAGGGGAGAGGCTGAGGCCAACTCATGAAGGGTGTTAAATGCCAAAGTGAGGAGAAAGTCTTTCCATTTCCTCAGAAACAAGGCTGGTGTCCTTTACAGTTCTATCCCTCCCAGACCTAACCCAAGGCTGATAACCCAGGAGTGGTCCTTTCCCCACCACACACACTTGGAGCCGGACCACTTGAACCCCTCAAAGAAGAACTAAGTGCCTCGGGAGACATTGGATGGAAAATGCAGCTTCATCTCCAAGGCTCCTTCCCAGTAGGAACTGTCCCCATGAAAATGAGACCTGGAGGCAGGATGGAAAAGTTCCCTCTTGTCCTTCTGCTGCGGCTTCACAGGATCATATAAGCCCAAGTTGCCTGTCATCAGCCACCAAAGCCATTTTTTATTCCAAATAAAGAAAAGGAACAGCTGTCTGCCTTAACTTCCTTCCTGACCCAGGAGAAAGGAAAGAAAAAGACAGACAGACAATTAAAGACAGAGCTTTATGAGCAAATATAGACAGAGAGACAAAATGGAATTGGACAACAAGATGTGGAAACAAAGAGCAAGAAACATAGTGAGACCAAAAGACAGAGCCAGCCCAGAGAAAAGAGCAAAATGACTTTTTAAAAAGAAAGCTGAAGAGTTCAAATAAAACTGGGGGTGTGATAAGCATTTAAAGTGATGAATAAATTCAGGACTGAAAGAAACAAGATGAAAAGATTATCCTTGGATATGGAACCAAGATGGCCGAATAGGAACAGTTCCAGGCTACAGCTCCCAGTGTGAGCGACACAGAAGACAGGTGACATCTGCATTTCCAACTGAGGTACTGGGTTCATCTCACTGGGGCATGTCGGACAGTGGGTGCAGCCCACTGAGCAAGAGCCCAAGCAGGGCGAGGCATCGCCTCACCTGGGAAGTACAAGGGGGAAGGGAATTCCCTTTGCTAGCCAAGAGAAACCGTGACACACAGCACCTGGAAAATCAGGTCACTTCCACCTTAATATTGTACTTTTCCAAGGGTCTTAGCAAACAGCACACCAGGAGATTATATCCTGCGCCTGGCTCGGAGGGTCCCACACACACGGGGCCTTCCTCATTGCTAGCACAGCAGTCTGAGATCTAACTGCAAGGTGGCAGCAAGGCTGGGGGAAGGGCGCCCACCATTGCTGAGGCTTGAGTAGGTAAGCAAAGCAGCTGGGAAGCTCGAACTGGGTGGAGCCCACCACAGCTCAAGAAGGCCTGCCTGCTTCTATAGACTCCACCTCTAGGGACAGGGCATAGCCAAACAAAAGCCAGCAGAAATCTCTGCAGATTTAAATGTCCCTGACTAACAGCTATGAAGAGAGCAGCGATTCTCCCAGCACGGAGTTTGAGATCTGAGAACGGACAGACTGCCTCCTCAAGTTGGTCCCTGACCGCTGAGTAGCCTAACTGGGAGGCACCCCCCCAAGTAGGGGCAGACTGACACCTCACATGGCTGGGTACCCCTCTGAGACGAAGCTTCCAGAGGAACAATCAGGTAGCAACATTTACTGTTCAGCAATATTCACTCTTCTGTAGCCTCCACTGCTGATACCCAGGCAAACAGGGTCTGGAGTGGACCTCCAGCAAACTCCAACAGACCTGCAGCTGAGGGTCCTGACTGTTAGATAGAAAACTAACAAACAGAAAGGACGTCCACACAAAACCCCATCTGTATGTCACCATCATCAAAGACCAAAGGCAGATAAATCCACAAAGATGGGGAAAAAACAGAGACGAAAAGCTGAAAATTCTAAAAATCAGAGTGCCTCTTCCCCCTCCAAAGGAATGCAGCTCCTTGGCAGCAATGGAACAAAGCTGGATGGAGAGTGACTTTGACGAGTTGAGAGAATAAGGCTTCAGTCGATCAAACTTCTCAGAGCTAAAGGAGGAACTACATAACCAGCACAAAGAAACTAAAAACCTTGAAAAAAGATTAGACAAATGGCTAACTAGAATAACCAGTGTAGAGAAGTCCTTAAATGACCTGACAGAGCTGAAAACCATGGCACAAGAACTACATGACAAATGCATAAGCTTCAGTAACCAATTCGATCAACTGGAAGAAAGGGTATCAGTGATTGAAGATCAAATGAATGAAATGAAGCGAGAAGAGAAGTTTAGAGAAAAGAGAGTAAGAAGAAACGAACAAAGCCTCCACGAAATATAGGACTATGTGAAAAGACCAAATCTACGTCTGATTGGTGTACCTGAAAGTGATGAGGAGAATGGAACCAAGTTGGAAAACACTCTGCAGGATATTACCCAGGAGAACTTCCCCAACCTAGCAAGGCAGGCCAACATCCAAATTCAGGAAATACAGAGAACACCATAAAGATACTCCTTGAGAAGAGCAACTCCAAGACACATAATTGACAGATTCACCAAAGTTGAAATGAAAGAAAAAATGTTAAGGGCAGCCAGAGAGAAAGGTCGGGTAACCCACAAAGGGAAGCCCATCAGACTAACAGTGGATCTCTCGGCAGAAACTCTATAAGCCAGAAGAGAGTGGGGGCCAATATTCAACATTCTTAAAGAAAAGAATTTTCAACCCAGAATTTCATATCC
>NW_012111919.1:3268062-3338738 GCF_000951035.1 Colobus angolensis palliatus | reverse complement strand
ACAAACAAATGGAAGAACATTCCATGCTCATGGATAGGAAGAATCAATATCATGAAAATGGCCATACTGCCCAAGGTAATTTATAGATTTAATGCTATCCCCATCGAGCTACCAATGACTTTCTTCACAGAATTGGAAAAAACTACTTTAAAGTTCATATGGAACCAAAAAAGAGCCCGCATTGCCAAGGCAATCGTAAGCAAAAAGAACAAAGCTGGAGGCATCATGCTACCTGACTTCAAACTATACTATAAGGCTACAGGAACCAAAACAGCATGGTACTGGTACCAAAACAGAGATACAGACCAATGAACATGGCCCTCAGAAATAATACCACACATCTACAACCATCTGGTCTTTGACAAACCTGACAAAAACAAGAAATGGGGAAAGGATTCCCTATTTAATAAATGATGCTGGGAAAACTGGCTAGCCATATGTAGAAAGCTGAAATTGGATCACTTCCTTACACCTTATACAAAAATTAATTCAAGATGGATTAGAGACTTAAATGTTAGATCTAAAACCATAAAAACCCTAGAAGAAAACCTAGGTAGTACCATTCAGGACATAGGTATGGGCAAGGACTTCATGTCTAAAACCACAAAAGCAAGGCAACAAAAGCCAAAATTGACAAATGGGATTTAATAAAACTAAAGAGCTTCTGCACAGCAAAAGAAACTACCATCCGAGTGAACAGGCAACCTACAGAATGGGAGAAAATTTTTGCAATCTACTCATCTGACAAAGGGCTAATATCCAGGACCTGCAAAGAACTCAAACAAATTTACAAGAAAAAAACAAACAACCCCATCAAAAAGTGGGCAAAGGATATGAACAGACACTTCTCAAAAGAAGACATTTATGCAGCCAACAGACACATGAAAAAATGGCTCATCATCACTCGCCATCAGAGAAATGCAAATCAAAACCACAACAAGATGCCATCTCACACCAGTTAAAATGGCGATCATTAAAATGTCAGGAAACAACAGGTACTGGAGAGGATGTGGAAAAATAGGAACACTTTTACACTGTTGGTAGGACTGTAAACTAGTTCAACCATTGTGGAAGACAGTGTGGTGATTCTTCAAGGATCTAGAACTAGAAATACCACTTGACCCAGCCATCCAATTACTGGGTATATATCCAAAGGATTATAAATCATGCTGCTATAAAGGCACATGCACACGTATGTTTGCTGCAGCACTATTCACAATAGCAAAGACTTGGAACCCACCCCAATGTCCATCAATGACAGACTGGATTAAGAAAATGTGGCACATATACACCATGGAATACTATGCAGCCATAAAAAAGAATGAGTTCACATCCTTTGTAGGGACATGGATGCATCTGGAAACCATTATTCTCAGCAAACTATCACAAGAACAGAAAACCAAACATCGCATGTTCTCACTTACAGGTGGGAATTGAACAATGAGAACACTTGGACACAAGAAGGGGAACATCACACACCGGGGCCTGTCGTGGGGTGGGGGGAGGGGGGAGGGATAGCATTAGGAGATATACCTAATGTAAATGACGAGTTAACGGGTGCAGCACACCAGCATGGCACATGTATACATATGTAACAAAGCTGCAGGTTGTGCACATGTACCCTAAAACTTAAAGTATAATAATAATTTTTAAAAATCTCAAATTGCAATTTGTCATGTTTCCTTAGCCAGGGAATTAGGCTAAACATTAAGGAAACTACAGTACCCTGAATATTTATATTATACTTAATAAAGAAAATTGTACTTAAAAAAAAAAAGAATAAAAGAAAAGATTATCCTCTTTCAAGAGTTTGGCCACCAAACAGAAAAAGAAAAGAAACAAGGAAATTCCCTGAGTAATGCCACGCTGGCCAATGCTGGGGACTCTCTCCATCCAGCATTTTCCTGAGGCCAGAAGCAGTGTTGGGCTCTGGAGCCAACTGCTTGCCAAATGCTAAGTCCTAAAATATCACCTCCACCTCCTGCATTCATAAGTTCCTCCCCCAGAAAGGCAAATAGGGCTGGATTCTCCTTTTACTGGGGAGACAGAGAGAGGAAAAGCACTAGGGTTTTGCAGAGGGCTCTAGTTACCTTGGAAGTACTCAGAAGAAGGTGCACATTTGCATTTATTTATTTATTTATTTATTTATTTTACTGTCTTTCAGAAATCTCAGTCCGGCTCACTAGCATGACTGATTCCAACTTCTTCAGCACAAGCTCGTCTCCCCAATTTTCCTTCTTCAGAAGCCTGTGTTCTTTGCTGACCTCCTGTCGGGGGCTGCCTGCACACTCTCTGCCTGAGCCTGCTTGCTGCACAGCTCAGGGCCAAGCTCTCTGTCACCTCACTGTCTGCATCAGGGGCCCTCTCATTTCAGTGGCTCCTGGGATGCTCCAGTGGCAAAATCCCAGGAGATACTCAACTCCCACTGTTCTTCCCGGAAGGAACTTTAACAGGCATAATTATTAGAAAAAAGCAAAACAGGCACAGGAAGGCAGAAAAGGCAGATGAAACTTCTATAACTTACACCAACAAACACGTTGCCTCCTCTATGTGGTAGACACATTTAGATGCATTGTCTTTTGTTGATTCAGTGCAATTCAAAATAATCTGCTCCACTTGGAGCACAGACGCAAACCCAGAGATATTAAAAGGGCCTCTGAATCTAAAAACAGCTGTCAAAGAGTCCATACGTTGTACTCTAAAGAAGAGGTAGTACGACCTTCATGTCCTTCCCTGTGGACCTAAAATCATGTTTAAAAATAAAGATGCCTAGGATGTTTTTCCTGATCCCAGGGCTACTTAGTAATTTTAAGTCCACAGACAATGGGTATCACTAAAAGGAGCAGCATTGAGAAGGAGGAGCCAACAGGAATAGTTTAGGATAAGAGCTAACTGCACAGTTTCATGCTGGAAGGTGTCACTATATTATAGCCCTACAAGAAAATGGGTTCTCCTAAAGATTGAGAGAATTTAGAGCTATGGAGGCGCCATGTGGAGTAGCAGCTTCATTTTACAGATGGGAAACCTGAGGCCCAGGGATGAGACACCCTAGGTAAAATGGTGTCCTGGCTGCTGTTTTAGGAAGCAGGGAGGAAGCAATTCATCTTTTCAAAAGAGTTCCAGAAAGTATGTGCACGTCTAACCAAGGAGACTTCTGTAATCTGAAATATACACTTTTGTAAGCCAGCTCCTTCCCCACGGGCACAAGATAGGCAGTGCGTCCAGGCACCAGGGAGAGGGGGACAGAAATACAGTTGCACAGAAGTTGTACAGAAGGCAGGCAGCTGCACTTAGTGCAGGAAGCTAGCACAGCCAGTAACAGCAGGTCTGTCTGCCTGAGATCCGGACTCCTATCTCTGGAGACCTAAAGAACTGAAAATCACGTACGGCCAGAGGCAGGGAAATCATCCAGCAAGCCTTGGGCAAGCTACTGAATTTGGGCAGCTCCTCTGTTGAATTTTAATGAAGTAATTAAGAGCTAGATAATAGAGATGGGGCTCTGCAGAGCAACACTCACGGACCTAACCTCTTTGATATGTGCCTTCATCAGGAAGCAACTCTATCACTAGATGGCTTCATTAATATTCCGGCCTGCTCTCTAGCTCTTAAAGTGATCTATGCCAAAGTCTGTTAGTCTTTTAAATCACCTGCCGAGGCCCCACTGTAAAAAAAAAAAAGGAAGAACAAATGCATTCTAAAGAAAGGACAATGTCCCAGAGGGTGCTAGAAGAGATAAACCCTGCTCGTATTTCCTTTTCAGAAAGTAGTGTGGATAATCAAGAAGAAATAATTACGGGACCACTCAGTGCAGACCGATGAGGAGAGATGGACCGGGGCAGAAAAGATCCAGAGAATGGCAGCCCACGGGAGCGAGCAGCCTGTTTTCACCAGGGATACCTGTCTTTTAGAGTTGGCCTCATGGCAGATACCTTGACCACTGGACAGCCCAGATGTTAACTCCTTAATCCAGAGTAAAGATAAAGAAGCCTAATGCTTGGGCTCCAAATGGCCCAGAGAACTTTGTTCAGAGAACCCTAAACTTCTGCCCAAGAGGTATACCTTTGTGCCCCACGGTCAGGGAACAGAGACGGGCTGATTCTCCTTTTTGCTCACCTGGTATATTCTCCTCGTTCCCTTTGCCTCCTTGTTCGTCAAGGCCCATATGAAACCTCCTCTCCTGCAGGGAACCTTCCTGTATAATCATGGAGGCTTAGAGTTGGGACCTCAGAGTTCAGCCTACCCCATCTTCTCTCCCACTCCTGTATTGTCACTTTAAATAATTCCCAATTAAGAAGTTCCAGCTTCTCCATGACTATTACCAAGGACAGGAAGATTACTCTTTCACAAGTTCAGTGTCAGGCATTTCTTGCTGTAAACATGTACTTCTACTGAAAAGAATTCTGTTTCCCAACTACTTAAATGCATTAAAAATAGCTTTCTGGTGTGGCTATAAGGGAGTAGCCTGGGGGAACCTTATAGTGAGAGTCTAGTTCTGTATCTTGACTGTGGTGGTTACATAAAGTCATTCATCGACCCCCCCACTTCCCGCCACACACACACACACAAACACACACAAGTTCATGCAAAGCTGGTGAAACCTAAAAATGCACTGTGCATTATATCAATGTTAATTATCTGGTATGGATGTGGAATCACAGTTATGCCAAGTGTCAACAATGGAGGAGGCTGGGTGAAGAATGCAGGGGACATTCCCATACATGTCTTTGCAATTTCCTGCACATCTATGGTTATTTTAAAATAAGAAGTTAAAAAAATAGCAGACATCTTTTGAAAGAATGTGTGTGCCATGCACTGTTTAAATACTTTTTAGGTAGTATAACTCACTTAAACCTGAAAACCACCATAGAAAGTAGGTACTACTATTTTCCCCATTCTACAGATGGAGACACTTATGCACAGAGAGATGAAGTCACTTTCCCAAGATCACACAGCTAGTGGGTGGCGGAGCCAGGATTAGAATCCAAGCTGTCTGATGCCAGAGCGTTCCTGCTTGACTGGCACTTTGCCTCATGACACTACAGATCTGGCAGGAGGAAGATGAATTAAACTTCATCACTTATTTAATACACCATATTCATCACTATAATCAATCTGTGAACAACTCATATCTCTACAGAATTCTGTCACTCAGAGGGGTTTCACACACTCCATCTCACTGGAGCCTCACAACAATCCCATGAGACAAATTTTTATTTTCTGTAATTCCCAGATGAGAACACTGAGGTTCCAGCCCTCAGACACCAAGTCTTAGGCCCCTGCCACCTGACATTCTCAGTCTTCTGCTGCTTTCTTGCAGCTATCAGAAAGTAACCCAGCTATTCCAAAATGACGAGCCTTCATTAATTTTAGTCAGCCTTTCCCTGGAAACAGTAACCTGAAATGTCCACTCCCTTGAGGAGATGGCTAAAGGAAAAGGATGGAGTGACGTGCATTTAGGCATCAGGATTGGTTGGCTTAATGAGGCAGCAGGAAGTAGGCTCTGGAGTCCCACCCCCTGGAGAAGTCCCAGGGTATCCTCTTACTTTCCAACAGTGCAATGTCAGGGCAAACAGGCACTCTTACAAGCATGGGCCCTGAGGCCCCCAGTAATTCTAAATAGAATCAGCTTGTACAATTCATTGCCTACCTCTCTGCCTCATCCAAATCACAGAGGAAAAGAAGTGACAGAAGCAAATGAGCAGGCTTCGCCCTAATACAGGAGGATTTAGGGAACCTCTGCAAGGAGACTGGGGTGGAAGGGTAGGGGAGCACACAGAATTTTCTACCAGAAAATAGTGACAGTCCAACATAGCGTTAGATACTCTATCATCAGTGAGTCATTTATTTGCCAAGAGAAGATTTTTTCAACTCCAGGAATCTCCTTTAAAAACACAACTGTCTCTGAGAAGATTTATTTCTCACATTCTTATGGAATAAGGTAAATAAAGATCAGCTGACAGCCAGCCTTTGCTGGAAACATCGCAGTGGGGTCTGCTGTCTTCTGAGGGAAGTCGGGAAGGGAGTACAGAAAAAGGAAGGAGGCGGACATTTAATGGTATGATCGAGAGTTGTTTCTAGATGGGAAATTGCTATGATCTGAATATTTATATTCTCCACCCCCAAAATTCCTATGAGGAAACCTAATCCCCAATGTGACAGAACCAGAAGGTGGGGCCTTTGAGAGGCGATTAGGTCCTAAGGTTGGTGTCCTCATGTATGGGATAAGTAACCCTTATAAGAGATAAAAGAGAGTTTATTTTCTCTCTGTTTCTCTCTGCTCTCCACCATGTAAGGGAAGAACAAGAGGAACGTCCTCTGCAAACCGGGAAGAGGGCCCTCACCAGAATTTGACTATACTAGTGCCCTGATCTCAAACTTTCCAGTCTCTGAAACTGTGAGAAATACATTTCTGTTGTTTAAGCTACCTAGTCCATGTTATTCTGTTAGAGCAGCCTGGACAAATTGAGACAGAAAATGATATATTTCTAGGCATATTCTACAGCAGCCCTCAGAGAGCAAAAGCTACAATGATGTTCACGGGTTCAGGACACTTCTGAAAGTTCTCCTGGCATTGGCCTTGCCCTGAAAGGACTAGGCCTGCCCTTTTCACAGACTCTTCTCCGATTTGCATCTTGGATGGTCCTACAGAAAGCCCTAATTTGGGAAATCAAGTCTCTTCAGCCTGGCTATGTTTCACTTCATCTCAATAATATTTAACATACATTTATCATTTATATACTCAGAGTAGGATACCAGATTGGATGTTGGGAGCACAAAAGGGGATAAGCCAAGCCCAGCCAGGGCTCTCTATAGTCCCCTCTTGGGGAAAAGGTAATCTGAGCCATCCTGGTCCAGAAAAGTCTGGGTCTCTCTCCAAGGGACTTACATCAGCCAGCCTGAAGCCATCAGATTCTCCTGCTGATCCCTTGTCTAGCAGAGAGTCCGTGTGTCAGTGCATTCATCAGCTATTGCTTCAAAATAATGAGGCATGGCAAACAATCCCCAGATCTCATTGGGCTTACAACAATAAACATTCATTTTTCTCCCTCACGAATCTGCAGGTAGGCTAGGATTTAGCTGCTCTCAACTGGGCTCAGCAAGGCTTGGATCTGAACTAAGAATTGAGTTCAGGTATGCTCCATATGTCTCCTCATTCCATGGACCAGAAATCAGCCAAGGCACGTTTTCCTTATGGCAGATAGCAGAAATGCAAGAGGCCAAACCAAATAACCAAAGCACATTCAAAGCCTCTGCTCATATCATATATCCTAACATCCATGGTTAAAGCCATGACCACCATCAACAGGATATATATTCCCGTTCTAGTGGGAGGTATTCCAACGTCACGTGAAAAGCCCATGAATATATCATTCTACTACAGGAAAGGAGAAATGAGTTAAGGTCAATAATCCATCTACCAGTCGGTAATAACTAATGTACTGTTTGAGACAAGTTCCTAAAACCTCACATGGCCCTGACAGAGCAGAGCCTCTGAGGCTCAAGACATGAGACAGAATCAATTAGCCAATCAGTTCCACTTCCCTTCCATTGTGGCCTAGCACAACAATGGCCCATTGTAACCAGGAAGCAGCTGTGGACACAAAGGGAAACATCCTTCATCATGTCTTCCTGGCTTTGCTCCAGGCCCCAGTAGAATACAAACCAGAAGCTCAGGCAGCCTTTGAGCTGGACTAAGGTGAATCATCTTTGTAGCAAGCCTGGCAACCAGAGACGGTCGGATAATAACGTCAAATATCACGGGGCCAGACCTTGCTATGGGCTCTCCTCCACTATCCTTAGAGGCCGTGGTTTCTCAGCCCCAAGGAACAGTCAGAGTCATCTAGTCCTCATGATCAAAGCCTTACATTAACATCTGCCATTTTCTGAAGGGCTTGCTGTGTGCCAGGCACCATGCAAAATATTTTATTTTGATCTACTCCTCTGAAGACCCTGTGAAGGGTCACCCCACTTTACAGATGAAGTTCAAAGAAGTAAGATCATTTTCTTATAGCTACACAGCATGGGGCCTTCCAGGGGCAGAGGTATAAAGATGAATGGGACAGAGGTCATGCGGCTGAACGCCAGCTCTTCTTTTAAACAACATCCAAGTTGTTAATCCCAATTCTAGAGTCTCAGTTTCATCATTTGTAAGTTGTTGCCATATAAGCTGACAGAGCGTTCAGTGAAAATTGAGGAAGAGAGCTTTGTGCGGAGCTAAGATTCTGGTGCCCCTGATGAAGCAGACACCGGAGCTCTTGACCTATGACTTCAGATGTTACCTTTATCTCCGATGGCCTATCTTTAGAACATCTCTGAGCTACATCAAGCTTAGTGGCAAAAAGTCAAAGGAGGAAAGTCTGTGTCATAAAAAGAGAAATTCTTTCTTGGGTCTGACCATGAGCTCCTTTCTCCTTAGTAGTGTAGTATGGCTTCCCTGGACCCCTTGCTGACAGGCTGCTCCATGGTAGTCCAGGAGGGAGGGGATGATCACCCTCTGCTGACAGCACAGTCACAATGCCTCTGGTCCACACAATTATGCACTAGGAGTTGCTCAGTTGTACTGCCATCAAGCAGGGGGAGGGGGCACACACTGTTGCTTTCCTCTGCTACACCAGGGTTTCCTGGCCAGCTTGTCCTTGCTCCTCAAAGCTTGAGGAGTCGATTCCTCTAGGAATAGGGGACTTAGAAGACGGGTGATTTTGAGTGATTAGGTCAGTTAGAGACGAACTCTCTCTCCTCTCCAGTCCTATCAGATTACTCAGAAGGGACTCCACATCCATCGCACACGGAGTCTCAGTGTTCCTCAGACAGACAATCCCCAGGGCTAGCTGGAGCAGTAAAGTGGTCCTGAGGCCACTTTCTCTGCCCTCTGGTGCTGAGCCTGTTGGCACCGCTTTTTAAGCCAATGTTGAGGAATGGGGCTGGTTGCTGACGGACGGAGAGATGACAGGTTTCCTGAAAAGAACCCAAGAGCTCCTCAGTGGGCAAAGGAGAAGAAAAGGTGGGCCAGAGCCCAGGTCAGTTCAAGCCTGTCTCCAGAGGTGGGCTCCCTCTTGCCAGCTCTTTCCACACCCTGTGTGCCATTTAGAATGACAGGCATGGATAAGGGGAAAGAAAGAAGCTATGGTCCCCGCATGAAGACTTCCTTGGCAAAAGGCTTCAATCACAGTTGTCCAGCACCCATGGAACTGGGGAAGCAACTGGGGGCAGCCGAGGCTCCTATTTAACGCCTCCTTCCATGTGTTTTCTGCAATAAAATGTGATTAAGGCCAGAGAGAGCCCCAGAAGTTTCATTCTTTAGAAAAGCATCATCAGAGGCCTATTTGACTTTGGAAACAAAATAAAACAAAAGACAAAAATGCTTGACCCAAACTTTCTCAAACAGTGAGCCATTCTTTCTGTCAGCACACTGGCTGGAATTCTTGAGAAGTTTGAAAAGGAAAAGCGCCTTGTCATTGTTTTCCATGCTTTCTGCCTCTTCAGCCACAGGAAGCCCCTCCAGCTGGTGAAGAGCCTGCCTGGAGCTCACACAGCATCTCCTGTTCACAGTGTAGTTCGTGCCACACTGTTTTGGTACCATCCTTCCCTCCACCTTATCAAAGGAAGAACATTTTCAGCTTTTGTACATTCTGGCTAATAGGAAGGACAGTTTTCAGGTCCATAATAAAGTTCCATTTTACTCAGAAGACTTCGCTGATCTTCCTATGTCCTCATTCTTACCCGCTGGAATGCCACAGAGATTTCCTCTTCTTTGAGTGTTGGGGTGCAAAGCTCATGTGTCCCAGGAGATATGAAGCCCAGCACTGGACTTAAGTTCAGTCCTCTTAGGTAGAGGCTTCAGCAACTCAAATGCAGGGGCCATAGTGGACAAGTCTCTGTACTCGAAACTCTCACGCCTCCAACAGAGCAGGTGGAAGGTATATAGTGAGTCAGCCTTTACTCAGTGATGCATGACTGGGGGCAGCACTGAGCCTAGGTGGCACGCCAGCTCCCTAAGTCACTGTAAGTTTGAGCACCAAGGTCAAGATCACTAGCACTGTCTCCTCTCCTGTCTCCTCTGAATCAGAGCAACCCACATTCTCTAGAAAATGCTCCAGTCCTGTCTTTCCTCTTTTTGCAGATGACTCCAGAGGAAAGCTGTAAGTGGCCACTATGCAGGGAGGGCAGGGAGGAGGAAGAGTGTTCAAGGCAGAGTCAAACCCTAGTCTACAGGGAAAGAAACTGCAGGCCTGGGAAACCAGTGAGCTCAGTACAGACTATGAGACGCAGCTGCTCCTACTCTGCCATTGCGCACCTCCACACCTTCTCACCCATCCACACCTCCCAGACGGCATCATACTTCACATCTGGAGCGGCTGAGCTCATTGCAATCTCTCTGGAAGGCATTAAGGCCTAGAGGGAACTGAAGGGACTGAGGAGCAAGAAGTTCCTCCTAGGGGTCTCTAACTAACATGTCCAAGATCCTAATATCAGGAACTCAGAAAAATCCAGACTCTTGCACACACAAGGCTTCCTCTTGTTGGACTGTATCCATCAGCAAGTGTTCTCCATCACCTCAGTGAAACAGATGGAGCAGCTTGAGCCATAGTCAGCCTCCAAAGTGCCCACTTAGTATGGGAGGCAAGACTCACACAGAAATAAGCTAAGGACATCGTGCTGTGGATGGACAGATTGCACAGGTGACACAGACATTCAGAGCAGCAGGAATTCACATGAAGAAGACAGATCACCTGTGATTGTAGACCCCTAAAAGTGGCAAGGTTTTAACAGGCTCCCAAATGAGAAACACATCAATTTAAATGGGGAAAAAGGTCAGATAAATTTTCAGTGTTAAAGATCATGTAAATGTGGGCTTGATGATAAGATAGGCAAACTTACGTTTTAAGCAATGGCGGAATGGGCCATTCAATGCCACTCTATGAAATGATTCTTTCTTCTTAGGCTTGATATTAGTTTAAAATAAAATAAAACCATTTCCCGCTTGATTACAGTTAGAATCAGAGAAGGATTTTCAGTCTGACCCTCAGTAGTGTTTAAAACAGTGGAAAAGAACAGATAAGGCATTGAATAAAATAAATGTTTCTGATCTCAATCCAGTTACTGCTGAATGCAGCAACGGATTGGAAAGGTAGGTCGCCTCCGGCATTCTCAGCCATAAGAAATTTAACGATGGATGAAAATGGATAAAATCAAGATGCTCTGATAGAATGGGAGGTTTCAATATCTCAGAAAATTAGGATCCTTGTAACCAATTTTACAATGGCTGGATTATAGCTAAATAGGATTTTAAGTCTATTGTGAATGAAAGGAAATCTAACTTAACTGGACCACATCATTTTTACTGAAATGCGATAAATGCTAATTTCCTTTCCGGGCACCAGTGACTTGGCTTGTGATAGCTGTTTGCGAGGTGCTCAAGTCTGACCAATCTCAAATTGGCCTCTTCCAGTCCTAAGGCTGAGCCTTGAAATCCACGTTTTCAGGATGGGGAGGGCGTTAAGGGAATCAGTCAGTTTCCCCTATTTTGCTCCAGGGCCTCATCACTGGGTGCCCAAGGACATTCAACTACTTTTAGAACCACTTCTCTCTACCCACTTTCGCGTGACCAGAGCAGCAAGATAGTCTCCCAAGCACCCGATTTTAAGATCTCTCCCTCTATACTTCTTTATTGTGACTGTTTATGTTCCAAGCAAAGTATAAACAACCAAAGGCAAAGTTTTCATATACAGAAAAGCCAAGAGACAGAAAAGGATAGGCCAGCATGGCAGACAGTGAGCAGTGAGCATGGTTGGCGCACAAGATACTAGATGGAAAACAATGTATTTCTACATATTACTGAAAAGCCCCCAAGCTTTCCAATTCTGGGGTAATTCTTTTCTTTAATATGCAAATAAAATAATTGGCATCCCTCTTTCATTTCCCTATCATATCACTTCCTTGGGAAAGCAAGCATGTTGTGATTGCTGCTGGTCTCCAGGGCAACTGCAAACTAGAGTTGACACGAGACTGTAGTAATTAACCAGCCTTCCTGAACACTTGAGGACACAGATGTCCCAGTGCCTCTGCGCGAACCTGCCTTTTGATTCTCTCATTTACATGCCAAGCTCTCCCCATGCTTGGTGGGACTCACCATATCTAGCCCAGTGGAAAACCCCTCTGGATGTGACAGAGATTGCCTCGTATATGCACCCAGAGTGTTGCCCCCTATCCTCTCTCTGCATGGAAGGAATATGAGTCATCTTCCCCTTGGTGAATTTTTCACTGGGAAAGAAGGTAGAAGGATAGAGTTTCAAATCCCCTTCACCCCTTTTATTCCTGCATCTATCCTATCTGGGAAGGGTATCTTTCAGCATAGTGAAAGATGAAAATTATGCTTAGTGTGGCATTTAGTATAATAAACAAAATTTTACAGACTCGAAAGACCTAAGCCTCGATGGCATGGCTCTATCCCTGCCCTTCCAAGAAGCAGGTAGGATATTGTTTCCTTGTCCCAGCACCTGCTAAAAGCCAGGATGCTTGGGCCATAGACAATGGGTATAAAAAGAATGAAAGAAAGAACTCCTGGAAGTCCATTCAGGGATAGCTCTCAATGAACCTAAAGGCAATTTGATGAGAAAAACAAATGCATTTTTATGCAATCCTATGGAATCGTGTGTGTTTGTGATTGGCTGATAGTAATAACATTTTTCTTCTGGTGATGTACTAACTTGCATACTTGTCTAGATGTTGCAGGGCCTAATGGAGCAGTGTTTCAGAGTCAAATTCTGAGTTTATCATAGTTTGGAATCAGAAAGGTGAGATATATATCTATACATGTAGATATTCATCTGTATGTGTATGTGTGTGTGTGTATGAAATATATATATATACATGATATATATATATATATATGATATATATGTATATATTAGTCCAAGGCATGCATGGGAATTACCACCTGTCAACTGGAATTTAACAGCCTTCCTGAAGGGGAGTTAGATGTGTCACTCCCATACCCTCACATTTAGAGAAACCTTATGTCTCCATTCCTGGATTTTGTTAGTCCCTCACCTTCTTCCATCTTACTCTCCAACTCCCAGTCTCAACCATGCAGCCCTCACTACCGCTCTCCTGATACACTCCCACTTGCTCATTCATTTGGCTTCAGCCCACTGGCCTCTGTGCTGTTCCTCAAAGAGCCAAGCAAGCTCCTCCCTGTCAAAGGGCCTGTCCATTCACTTGTTTTTTCCACCCAGAATGCCCTTTTCCCAGGTTGCTTCACATCCTGCTTCTTTTTGTTAACACTTCTGCCTAATTGTCACCTTCTCAGATAGGCCTTCCTTATTTAAAAGATCATCTCACCCTATTCTTTTATCTTGATTTTGTTTTCTTTATAGCACCTTGACCTGGGAAAACCGAAGTACTATGTGTGTGTACATAAATATTTATGTGTATATGTGTTAACTGTCCATAGATCCCAATCAGCATGAAAGCTGCAGGAGAGCAGGGTCTTTGTCTACTTTGCTCACTCCTATTTCCTCCAAATCTAGTAAAGTGTTTGGCATATTATAGGGTATTCAATAAGTAAATGACACAAACATTTTATATGATTTTAATGTAAGAGTTCATCTTTTTTTCCTCCAAATAAGTAAGCCAGTACCCCCATTATTGGCTACAAAATGCTTCGTCACTTACCTATTAATTGTATGGTGCTGTCTTTATCAAAGACTAAGTTCCCATATTTACAGGCATTGGTTTATTAGTCTTCTATTCTGTTTCTCTTTTTCTTTGCTCCACTTTTTGAAGCTGACTTATTTATAAACCTAAGTTTTTGGAAGCTGTCAAAATCTTCAAAGAATCTAAATTGAATACTGATTGAGGATTCATGGATTAATTTGGGGAGATTTGACTTATATCTAATGTCAAGTTATTCCCATCCCTGAACATGATGACTCTCTCCATTTATCCATATTTTTTACATCCTTTAATATTGTTTTAAATATATTCTCCAAAGGACTTCTGCAATTCTTCATGAGGTTAATTTCTGGGTGTTTTGTATATTTATGCCCACTATCAGTATCTTATTTTCTAGTGTTATTTTCCAGTTGATTATTGCAGAGGTAGAGGAAGGTTATTGATTTCTGTAAATTGCTCTCATATCTAGGAATACCGCTGAGCTGTCTTACTAGTTCTAATTGTTCATCTGATAATTTCAAAGAGTTTTCTATATAAAATATTACACCATGTACATATGTTGGCAGTTGACTTTCCCCCCTTTTGATTTTTAGTCATATTTATATTTCCAGTGATAAGTGCAAGCTGACTTTTCAAAATCTAGTATCTTAAGAATCACTGTGGTCCTTTCTGTGGGTTATAACTGGTGTGCGCAGTTTTCAAAAGCTCCCAATGTGATTCTGATGTGTTGTCTCACCCCTACCCCATATGAAGAGCTATGGCTCTATCTAGCAGTAGTGTGGGCTCCACACTGGAAGATAAAGAAATGGTGTAAGGCATAGACTTTGCCCTTGAATCACTTACTGTCTCAGTGGGGAGACAAAACTTGTACTGGACACCATCAGAATATTAAGTACTAAATTTTCTGGGAAATTGTACACATGAAAGAATATTAAGAGAAACACTGTAGGAGACAATAAGCAACAAAGAATAGCTTGGTCGTGTGTGAAGGATTCACTGTGACCATTAGACTTGGTTTTTATAAAGGACAATAAATAACATGGAATTCTGTCTTGCTCCTTTGGGAAGAAGGTTTGAGCTGGTGATCTCCTCCACTGCCCGTCAGTTTGTCTTGTAGTTAAGTATCCACTAGGGAAAAAATGAGCCACATGAACAGAGGAAGTTAAAATGGTGGAGGGGCTTCTAATTAAAGTCATTTACTTAAAATTAAATGGCTCTGACACAATTGTCCAACTTGAAGTACATGACTCAATCTGTTGCATATGAGTTTGCACATGTATGTGCATATGTGTGTGTATTTGTGTTTAACATTTAAAATGATGTTACAATGAACCACCATATTTGTGCTCCACAGGCTGGCCATGGAAACACTGTCCCAAGCAGAAGTTTTTAATAAGCTAGTGGTTCTTTTCCAGTGCTTTAGGAAAATTTTATAAAAACATACACAATGTCTAGAAGTAGAGACTTAAAAAAGACTGGCCAGGCACGGTGGCTCAAGCCTGTAATCCCAGCACTTTGGGAGGCGAGTCAGGCGGATCACAAGGTCAGGAGATTGAGACCATCCTGGCTAACATGGTGAATGAAACCCCATTCCTACTAAAAATACAAAAAAATTAGCTGTGCATGGTGGCATTCGCCTGTAGTCCCAACTACTCGGGAGGCTGAGACAGGGGAATCGCTTGAACGCTGGGAGGCAGAGGTTGCAGTGAGCCGAGATCGCGCCACTGCACTCCAGGCTGGGTGACAGAGTGTGACTCCATCTCAAAAAACAAACAAAACTTAGCCTACCCAAATCCCCATAGCAAATATGTGAGATTCTAGGATTCACATATTTGTTTTGGACTCATTGCTGGTTCCATGTTTCTCCTCTTTTTCTCTTCCTTCAAAAGTATATCCCCTGGTTTAAAACCATATTGGAGCAAGGCAGGGGAAAATATTCATTTCTAGCATCTACTACGTGGTTTTCAATGCATGGGCCCCTGACTGGCAGCATCAGCAACACCAGAGAACTTGTTAAAATTAAAAAGCTTAAGCTCAACCTCAGAATACTGAATCAGAAACTCTGGGGACACAGCCCAATAATCTATATTTTAATTAGCCTCCCATTGATTCTGATACTGGCTGAAGTGTGAGAACCACTCTCCTAATAGGTGACAAGCATGCCAGTCCTGCAAGAATCACAAGGTCAGTCCCGAAAATGAGAGTAGGTAGGGCTTAAAGGATGGACTGAGGTTGGGTTAGATGATTTGGTCATCTTTTAACATTATGGAAAATTTTCAATTCATCATGTGACTTCCAACAATTATACTGCAAACAACTCCCCAGAAGAGCCATCAAGCTATGGTGAAATGTCAACTTTTAATTGAGGCTGTTGGTGTGAATTGGGTTTATTTTCACTGAGAATACTTTACCCCATATTTCTCAAATTGCAGAAGAGCAAATTAATTGTGTAATTTGTTGAGTAAGTAATGAATGAATTAATATTCAGATAGATTTTTGTCAAGATCAGTGGTTACATTACTACCTCTTAAGGGTGTTTTGTAAATTGACAGGGGCCACTTTGGTTATGACAATGATTGGAAAGGGATCACTGATATTTGCTGGACATGTCCCAAGTGTCCCATGGTTCATAGATAAAAACCTGATAATCTGGATCAGCAGTTTTCAAACTGATCAGACCTAACCGTCCTTTACAATCATAAAATGAAATCCAATATCACTTTCCTATGCACAATTTTAAAATAGTAAAATATCCTCATAATATTAAAAAACAGAAATAATGTGATTTATAATAAAATAACATGTATTTTAGTAAGTTAATGCCTACTCAAGAACACATAAAGCAGTTAGATAGCTTCCCCCGAATGAAACCTCTACAAATACAGGTATACTGCATTTATTATTAGCAGCACTGCTCTCGGTGATGGCATGTTCCAAAATGGTGAACAACACTTGCTAAAATTCCAAACAAAACAGAATAGAATTTTCTCTCAATTTACATACTGCTCACATTCCTGGAAAATTCAGTGTCTAGTAAAATAGTGCAAAATAAACTTTGTGTTTCTATGTAGACTGGAGTTTGTTTCTAGGCTCAAATAATTATGAACATGTTTTTCATCTACCTGAATATGTGAAGGATTATTTGAAAATCAGGTGAGCCATGGGATTACTCTATGTGCAGGACTGTATCACATACTGCAGGGTATCTAGTATATCTGGTTGATGTCCAGCAAATGTCAGTGACCCCCTTCCAATCATTGTCATAACCAAATTGGCCCCTGTAAATTTACAAAACACCCTTAAGAGGTAGTAAGGTAACCACTGATCTTGACAAAAATCTATCTAAATATTAATTCATTCATTACTTACTCAACAAATTACATAATTAATTTGTTTCCAGCATGGTACTTGCTAAGTGATGGGTCCACAGAGCTTACATTCTATTAGGAGATGATACAGTTTGGATATCCTCTCCAAATCTCAAGTTGAAATGTGATCCCCAGTGTTAGAGATGGGGCCTGGTGGAAGGTGTTCGGGTTGTGGGGACAGGACAGATCCCTTATGAATGTCTTGGTGCTGTCCTCGCCATAATGACTGAGTTCTCATGAGATCTGGTTGTTGTAAAGTGCAGCACCTGCCCCTCCCCACTCTGTCTTGCACCTGCCCTGGCCATGTGATGTGCCTGCTCTCACTCTGCCTACTGTCATCAGTAAAAGCTTCCTGAGGCCTCCCTAGAAGCAAATGCTTCTGCTACGCTTCCTGTACAGCCTGCAGAATCACGACCCAATTAAACCTCTTTTCTTATAAATTACTCAGTCTTGGGTGTCTCTTTATAGCAAAGCAAGAATGGCCTAATGCAGGAGACACGGAACATATGAAATCATCAAGAGACCACAAGGTAGTAAATAAATAATGCTAGACATAAAAGAAGTACGAAAAGCTATAGGAGCTCACAGGATGAGCACATCACTCCTGTAGGGACTCAACGAAGGTGCACTTTGATAGGGCATTGAAGGATAAGAAGGATATAAACACATAGAGACAATGAAGGGCATTCCAGGAAGAGGTTATGGTTGAGAGAAAATATGCTTGAGCCACAGTTGGGAACGATACAATCAGAATCTTGGATTTACTGGGCAATAACCCTGTTGTTTCTGATTTTCTATTAAAAGTCCCTGAAAAGCCTACAGGCTTCTCTTTTCTTATTACTATTGACAAGGAGCCATCATAAACCTACCTATCTTCCAGACCCCAATGATGTACATGTCGCATGTTCTATATACCTCCATCTTCATGTTCTTCTGCTCAAAAATGGCTTTATAGAACAATCATATGTTTTCAGGTATATTTCGGTGACACATAAATCTCAAGTACCCCAATGATCTACCCCAATGGCCTCCCATCCCATCCCAGAGGCCACCTGATCCCTATAGGAAAGGGACATCTAGGGCATTTCTCCACATTTTTTCTATCACTCCTGTTCATTAGAATCCTACAAGTCCTACGTGTTACCTGCTCCTTTAAGCCTCTTATGTCTCTAATAGGACATATATCTCCTTCCTCTGAGTCTCTATAGCCGCTGCTTCTCTTCACATTCTGTACAGTGCACTCAGTGATGTGAATTACGTGAAAGGCTTACCCCCTCCTCCCCACAGGACACAGGGAGACCAAAAGGAAAGAGCCCATGTGTAATCACGTCTCTCAGGGCTGACTGACACATTTGTGCTCTCACCCTTGTGAGTTTTAACAAGCAATGTCAGGGCTCTATCACAGACCATGGCAAACCAGCATGAAAGGCTCTGCTTATCATAGGAAGCCAGATGAACTTTTTTTTTCTATAAGAGGATGGAGGCAGGAGAGTTTCTGAGCCCAGGGGAATCACAACAAGCGAGATCAGTAGCAAGAGTTTGAGAAGCAGAACTCTGTCAATCTACCCACGAGCAGAGTTAGTTTGTCCCTATAGGAAACTGATGCACAGATACACTGTGCACTTTCCTACCAGCCAATAGAATTGGTCTGCTGCTGTCTGGTGTTTTCAAGGAAAGCTCTCACTTTCTAAAGAATGAAGGAGCCAAAGAATGAAGTAATACCAGAAGTAGGGATTTAAGGGCTGCTCTGGAAATACAGATCCAAGAGAACCACTAGGCAGTCAGTGCATTCAGGGAAGTAGCACCTAACTCTGGTTCCTTCTGTAAAAGAGGGGCATTTTTCTGGTCCAGTATGGCCTCAGACAGGCAGTGAACTAAACTTAAGACTCATTGGTGCAAATATTCTTATTATGAATCTCTAGGATTCCTTCAAATACATTTCTTCAGGACCCCATAGGTTCTATTGCAGGTGAATTGACTGGCCTCCTCCCGCTAAAATATCTTTCTTACTATATCAAATTGACCACATTATAAGGTGTCAAGATCGCTAGAGTTAGGCATCTTGTCCTAGTCTTCTCTGTGGCACTCAGTGTCTGACCCTAAGGAAGTGCTCACCAAAATAACTGGGAACTGACAAAGCAAATTTCTCAGTGAAAAAAGAAAAAAAATTGGGCTAGAGATCCTATAAATCCTTATTGAAAATATACGCAGAAGAGAGTTGTGCCCTTACATAATCATTATGCATTATTTTTATGGTGTTATGATTTCAATTTCTTCAAATGAGAATATTCCTTTTTATTATAAAAGCATGCTCTTTAAGATACTGACACGTATAAGGAAGTGAATATAAGTGCCCTGGAATTCCATCCTTCAAAGACAATCAGCATTAACACTTTTTTGCTCTTTCTATGTATTACTATATTTATACATATTTTTGAATGCTTATACATATATATTCTTAAAATGAGGTCATTCTCTTTATGCCATAAAACTGACTTTCTTAATATAATATATTGTGGGCATGTTTCCATGTAGGTACACAAATAATTACCTTATTTTAGACAGTTTCAAAGAATTTTATCATATAGATGTTAACAATTTGTGTAATCCCTATGAGCAGGTGTTTAGGTGATTTTTTTTTGTTAGTAAAAACATTGGTACAAATAAACACCCTTTGCAGAAATCCTTGCACACCTGTACAGTAATTTCTTTAGGATTTGTTTCTAGAACTAGAATTGCTGAGTAAAAAGTGATGTACATTTTAAATGTTAGGTCTTGCAAAATTGTTCTCTAAAAACTGTACAATGTGTATTTTCAAACCAGGAGTTGAAATACCTGTTTGCTTACACCCTTATCAACAGTGGATATTATCAATCCTTTAAATCTTTAGCAAGACAATAAGTGAAAAGTTATATATTATTGTTGTTTTAAATTACATCTTTGACTATGGAACATTTTCTCAGTTGTTTATTGGCCTTTTTGTATTTTGATAAATTACCTTTGCATGTATTTTGCTCATTTTCTCTTGGGTTGTTCATCTTTTCACTATTGACTTATAAGAATTCTTTATGCTTTTAAAATGTTAACTCATTGTATGGCATATTAACTACATATGGTTCCAGTTTATGCCTTGTAGGTAGTAGATACATGATAAATACTGGTTGACTAAATGAATGAATGAATGTTATAATTTGTCATACAGAAATTCTAAATTGTATAAAGTCAAATTTGTGTTCATTTCCTTTGTGGTTGCTGGCCTTGGTGCCAAGCAATGAAAAGCTTTTCTACTGAAAAGATTAAGAGGAAATGTTCTTATAATAGGATTTCTGAAAAATTTAATATTTAATCCAGCTGAGCTTTATTAATGTGTAAAATGGATTTCTTGCTAACTCAGGCCAATTCTTCCAAGATCATTGACTAAGAAATCAACATTTTTCCATTGATTAGAAGTGCTAGCTCCAAAATATATAAAACTCTAATATAAACTAGGCTCTGTTTTTGAATTTTCTCTTTTCTTTCATTTATCTACCTATTCCTATGTCAGTACCATATTATTGCCACTACATTTACTTCACAGTATACTTTGAAATCTGGTAGGGCATATACCCTGAAGGTTTTTCGGAAAAATTTCTGCCCATTATGATTTAAATTTTCCTTCAAGAAGAAAGTAAAAGTCAATTCGTCAATATTTTCAACACTTGAAAATAGTATTGAATTAGCACTAAATGTATAGAATATTTTGGCCAGAATCAACATTGTCAGAGTAGTTTTCAACCAAGGAATATATATAGATTTAAAAAAATCAACTCTCCACAAATTTGCATGGCTCTGAATGTAGTCATCATTTTTAAACTAATTACAATAAAGTCTAATTCTTACCATTAAATTATTATATCCATTTGACATCAAAGATTGAATGCTAATTATAAAACAAATTAATTCCACATTGACATTTGTTTCCGGTTATTGGATGACAGCTTTGTTCAAATATGACACCTAGTTGAAGACAGGTCCTCTAATAATTAAAATATTGTGACTTCCCCAACAGATAAAACTTCCCCCAAGAGTAGGCCCATCATGGGAGTTACACTTTCAGGTACAGTTGATTATAATAACAGTGATGATAGTTAGGATTACAGAGTTGTGCATATTTATAGTGGGCACACATGAGTAACATCTGATCAGTTTATTCAGTCTTTCTAGAAAAATTAGGCTTCTGGAGAACATTACCAATATCTAGGGGAACAATGTTGGAATTTTTGTGATCCATTATGGCCCAAAGTTAGACCCATCCTGAAGCTTTTATTCCTTCCCTGTCTAATGTGCATTAAAATATTAAGTAAAATGGGAAAAAACCTCTAAAATACAAATTGAATGAAACTTATTTCTGCTCTAGGAAAACCTACCACACAAAGAGGTGTGCCTTGCATAGCTAAAAATCCTACTGCAGAGACTAGATTTGAGTACCAGAATTAAGAGACCGGTGGCATTCCTCACTTTAAGATTATCCTAAAGTATTCAACAGTCTCCCCTTTGCCTACCTTATATCTGTAATGAAAGGAAATTCAATAGGCAAGGAGGTCCCAGAGAGATTCTGCAAGTAGGGGCACAGACATGCAAAGTTTTAGCAGTAAAAATAAACAAGGCAAATATGCAATCAGTGGCTTCTAGTTGGGAAGTAATGAAAGATAAAAATTGATATACAGGATGATGTATAATCACAGATAGACATGAATCTCAGTCAAATAATAAAGGAGAAAATGGTCCCTCAAGCAAAGAAATGAAGAGTCTCCATACAGAGCTTCCTGACATGAGACAATATTAAAATAGAATTAAAATATAAATATTAGGAAACACTATTGAATCTAGATTCAATCATTCTTTCATTTTTTCAAAAACTGTTTATTGCATAAGAATTCAGCAGTGATCAAATTCCTGCACAGAACTTTCATGAGGAGAGGAGACAGTCAGAGTAATAGACAGTATACAGGTGAATATGCAAATATAGTGTTCTGTCATGTCAAGAGCTAGGAAAGAAGGTCAAACAGGATAAGGAAATAGGGAATTGTACAAAGGTGTTATTTTAGCCTGGTGGCCAAGGATAAGCTCTCGGATAAGACAGACAGACCTAAACAAAATCAGTGCATGAGCCACTTGAATCTGAAGGAAGAGCCTTTAAGATAGAGGATATGGGAGAGGCAAGGACTCCCCAAGTCAGGAGGGCATAGGGCTTAGTGTGGCTCATGGCAGCAGGAATTGAGTTGAATGGTGGAAAACGAGGCCAGAAAGGCAGCTACGGGCCAGAATACAGAAGTTCGTACAAGACTTGGTAGGAATCTGGGAGGTGAAAGATCAAGAATTACAAAACACTGCCCAAATAAATCAGAGATGACACAAACAAATGCAAAAACATTCCATGCTCATGGATAGGATGAATCAGTATTGTTACAACGGCCATGCTTTCCAAAGGAATTTACAGATGTTGTGTGGTTCCTATTAAACGACCAATGACATTCTTCATAGAACTAAAACAAACTACTTAAAAATTCATATGGAACCAAAAAAAAAAGAGCTTGAATAGCCAAGGCAATCCTAAGCAAAAAGAACAAAGTGAGAGGCATCATGCTACCCAATTTCAAACTATACTACAGGGTTACAGTAACCAAAACAGCATGGTACTGTTACAAAAACACACACATAGACCAGTGGAAAAGAACAGAGAGTTCAGAAACAAGGCTGCACACTTAAAACCATCTGATCTTTGACAAAGCTGACAAAAGCAAGTGGTGGAAAAAGGACACCCTACTCAAGAAATGGTGGTTGATAACTGGCTAGCCATATGCAGAAGATTAACACTGGTCCCCTTCCTTACACCATACACAAAAATCAACCCAAGATGGATTAAAGACTTAAATGTGAAACCCGAAACTAGAAAAACCCTGGAAGACAACCTAGGCAATACCATTCTGGACATAAGAACTGGCAAAGATTTTATGACAAAAGTGCCAAAAGCAATCACAACAAAAAGTACAAATTGACAAATGGAATCTAATTAAACTGAAGAGCTTCTGCACAGCAAAAGAAACTATCAACAGAGTAAACAGACAAGCTACAGAATGAAAGAAAAACTTTGCAAACTATGCATCTGACAAAGGTCTGATATCCAGCATCTATAAGGAACTTCAACAAATTTACAAGAAAGAAAAAAGAACCCTATCAAAAAGTGGGCAAAATACATAAACAGACACTTTTCAAAATAACACACATGCAGCCAACAAGCATAGGAATAAAAACTCACTATCAGTGATCACTAGCGAAACCCAAATCAAACCCACAACAAGATACAATCTCACACCGGTTAGAATGACAATTATTGAAAAGTCAAAAAATAACAGATGCTGACAAGGTTGCAGAGAAAAGGGAACACTTACACATTATTGTTGGGAGTGTAAATTAGTTCAACCATTGTGGAAAGCAGTGTGGGGATTCCTCAAAGAGGTAAAACAGAACTACTATTCAACCCAGTAATCTGATTACTGGGTATGTACCCAAAGGAATATAAATCATTCTATCATAAAGACACTTGCACACACATGTTCATTACAGCACTATTCACATTAGCAAAGACATAGAATCAACCTAAATGTCAATCAGTGGTAGACCAAATAAAGAAAATGTAGTGTATATACACTATGGAATACTATGCAGCCATGAAAAAGAATGAGATCATGTCCTTTGCAGGAACATGAGTGGAGATGGAGGCCATTGTTCTTAGCAAACTAGTGCAGGAGCAGAAAACCAAATACCACGTGTTTTCACTTATACGTGGGAGCTAAATGATGACAACACATGGACACAAAGAAGTAAACAACAGACACTGGGGCCTACTTGAGGGTGGAGAGCGGGAGGGAGGAGAGGATAAGAAAAAATAACTATTGGGTACTAGGCTTAGTACCTGGGTGATGAAATAATCTGCACAAGAAGCCCCAGTGACACTAGTTTACCTATATAACAAACCTGCACATGTACCTCTGAATCTAAAATAAGAGTCTTAAAAAAAGAATTTGAATTTGTTCTAAGCATGATGAGAATCCCATGGAGGCTTTTGAGCAAGAGAAAAACAAATCTGATTATGCTTAAGAAAAAAAAGATTCTGGCTGCAATAAGGAGAAGAAGAAGGAAGGCAAGAACGGAGGAAGAAAGACAAGTTAGAAGTCCAGGCAAGGGGAAAATGCAGCTTGGAGTAAGGAGGTCACAGTACAAGAGGTAAGAATTAGGACTTGGGATCCATGTTAAGATTATAATTAACAATATTTGCTGATTAACAGGATGTTTCCAAGGTTCAGAATGAGCAACTGGGTTAATGGCCTAAATCTCCCATGTCATCCCTCATCTCTCTATGGCTCTTCAAATCCTATATTCTGACCCCATCTTCTACCCCTTCTCAGTTACCTTACACAGGCCCTCTGGAACTTGCAGTCCAGCATCAAAAAAATCCCTGATATCCTCAGCCCCGTTAGTGAGTATTCCCTATCACTTCTCCCTCTACCTGAAATCTGCCTTACCCCTGAAGGCACTGTTCCTTACAATTGGCTGATGTGATATCTATTTACTTTCCCATGCTCTTCACACTTCTGGACCAGGAAATAATAGGTATTCTCCATGCTCCTCATTGCCACTTCTCACTAATTTAAAAATGAGAAATTCAGAAACTGAGCCACAAGAGCACCAATGAGAGTCCACTTCTTATCTGAAAAATCCTTATTGAGGATGCTTATCATCTTTACATCATGGCTGACAGCCAAGTTTGAAATTAAGTCAAAGATTTTGGGGAACACAACACCAGGCTTGAGTTTTAATTTTCTCCTATAAATGCACCATTGTAAACTAAGCAAAAAAGTGACCAATGGGGCATGCACAAGCACAGCCCTCAGAGCATCGACTGCATCCCCAAAACACAGGGATACCATCTCCAAGGCCTATTCATTCACCCATGAGGAATGGCTGCCAGGGGAAGCTGTAGATGGTGAGATCCTAAACACGAGTTTTGTCTCATTAGAATTTCCTAGCTGTGGTAGGTCAGTTCTGCTATGCAAAGTATCTACATATGCAGGCAGGCAGGCATGGACTTTTTTTTGCAGGTCCACACATAAGCAAGGAATATTTCCCTAAGCGAAATAAATCTCTTGGGGCCATCTCACTGTGACGCTATCCACAGCCAAGAAGATTCTACATTGTGTAAGTGAGAAAGTGGAGGGTTCCTGTGACATATAGTCCATCCTGCAGAGAGCTACTCCAGCTCTACAAGGTCTGGTCCTGTCCACTATAGGCAGGGACAAAGTTGAAGCTTTCTGTCATCTTCTCAGCTCCCCGCTTTCTGGAATATCTCCTACTTCTAATAACTCACTTCATGTATTTGATTAATTAAAGGATGGCCCATGGCTCTTAAGTATTCCCACAGTAACCTTCACTTAGCCCTCTCATAAAACTCATGGCATGCTATCTGCTTATATGACTGTCTCATTAAACCATGAGTTCCTGGAGGGTATCTGTATTCCGAGCTCTGGGCCTCCCACAGAATTGGTATCAATGCACAAAGAGATGACATCATTAGTTATGTGAAATGCTTAGTAAAACGCACACTGCCAAGAGGATGTATTTTCAATCACTCTTAACCACAGCTCTGTACACTGAGAAACTACCCTTTCCAGGGAGTTTCCATGAAGTTTTCTTACTTTTCTCCTTTATATAAGCTTACCTTTCAAGTTTCCCTCAGATTTATGCCACACTCAATACAAGGTTGGTGCAACAGTAAAAACTGATGGGTTTTGCCATCAATTAATGGCAAAAATCACAATTACTGTTGCACCAACCTAATAGTAAGTCAATGGGAAAACTTACTATGAAATGCGAATGACTAAAAAGTAAGAGTTTTCTTTCCCTTCTACATCAGTCAATTTCTGAAGTCCAAAATCTGTAGGGCAAATAGGCACGCTGGAAACTCAGACGGGAGTAAATATTGTATGTTTGAGTTCAAAATCTACAGAGCAGTACAGCAGACTGGAGTAAAAGTGTTAAGGCAGAATTTCTTCTTCTCCAGGAAACTTTAGTTTTTGCTCTTAAGGCCTTTAACTGATTGAGAGAAACCCACCCACATTATCAAGGGTCATCTCCTTTAAGCCAACTGGTTGTAGTTGTTCATCACATCTACAAAATAGTCACAGAGTGATTTCTAAAGTAGTGTTTGACCAAACAATTAGGCACTGTAGCCTAGCCAACTTGACACACAAAATTTAATCATCACACCTTCATTCTGGGGATGGCACAGAACTTGCACACTCACTATAACCAACTAGAACACAGACAAAATGTATTAAGCAGCTAGTTTAATATTTTAGGTAGGAATAGAAATTGAGAAGCTGATTCTTAGATTTACATCAAAACACAAAGGACCTAGGCTAGCCAAAACAACTTATAAAAGGAACAAAATTGGAAAACTAGTGCTACCTTTTATCAAGTCTTAACACGGAATTAAAGGAATCAAGTGGTATAGTAGTGGCATAAGGATGGCCACACAGATATATTGAATAGAATGCAAAGTCCAAAAATATATTTATACATACATGTCTAATTGATTTTTAAGAAGTGCCAAGGTAATTCAATTTGAAAGGATGTTTTTTGCAATAAATGATGCTGAAAGAACTGGATATTCATTAAAACAAATATGAACCTTGATTCTTACCTCACCTTGTACAAAATAAATAGTGAGAAGTAAATCACAGACCTAAACATAAAAGCTAAAATGTTAAAACTTTCTGAAGAAAATATAGGAAAAAACATGTATAATATTGGAACAGGCAAAAATTCCTTAGATAGCATGGCAAAGTCTTGAACTCCAAAAGAAAAAAAAAGTGTATATTGGATTCCACCAATTGTTTAAGATCTTCTCTTTGAAAAACAATATCAACAAAACAAAATGGCAGAATATTTCAATAAATGTATCTGATAAAGACTGGTATCCAGAACATAGTTTTTTTAATCCTACAGTTCAAGAATAAAACAACAAAGAACCCAAATTTTAAAATGGGCAAACATTGGAAAAGACACTCAAGCACATAAAAAGATGTTCAATGTGACTCATAATAAGAACAAAATGCAATTTAAACTATTAATTTGATGCTACCACATGCTCACTAAAATGGTGAAAATCTGAAAAGTTAACAGCACAAATGCTGGTGGAGCAGCTTAAACTTTTATGCATTGCTGGTGGGAATTTAAATAGTAAAATCATCTCAGAAAACAATTTGGAAATTTCTTCAAAGTTAAATAAGCACCCACCCTATGACCCAGCAATTTCATTCCAGGTATTTACTCAAGAAAAAAAATGAAAATATATGCCCACATAGAGACTTGTAGAAGAATATCTTTAGTAAATTTATTTATAATAGTCACAAATTGAAAATAACCCACATGCCCATAAACAGGAGTATAAATAAATTGTGGCATATTTATACCAGATAATACTATTCAGTAGTTAAATAGAAAAATCTGTTGTTATCAACAACATGGATGAATCTCACAAAAGCTGTAATGGAGAAAAGAAACTGCACTAAACAAAATACATCCTGAATTATTTCTTTTACATGAAGATCAAGAGGAGGAAAAACTACTCTACACAGATAAAGCCCAGAACAGTAGCTATCTTTGGCTGGGAAAGAATTTTTTAGAAAGAGGGATGACAGCATTCTGGGATGAGAGTGAGGTCTTGATAAAGATGTTTGTTATAGAAATTTATACATTTCTCAAAACTCAACAAACCACACACTTAAAATGGGTCTATTTTATTCATGTAAATCATACCTAAATGAAAAAATAAAGTATTCCTCGATAATAGCAACGATTCAAACGTAATATTTAAATATGCCATTTATAATAGAAAAATTCTAAGTGATGTAGCCATACACAAGTCTTCCCAAATTAATCTATCAATAATGTCAACAAAGTATTTTGTACAACTCAACAAGCTAATATTAAAATTTGTATTGAAGAATAAAAGGCCAAAAGTTATCACAATAATGTGAATTAAAAGACTGAATAATGGAGCATGTCCTGACACATATGGAGACTGACTCTAAAGCTACAGCAAATAAGGCAATGTGGTATTAGCACAGGAATAAGCAAACAAACAGAAAACAAGTAAACAGAAATGTATATAGAACAGAAGTAGCACTAAAATCCATAGATAGACTAGCCAGTTGTGTTGGGAAAACTATTTATCTACATGGAAAAAGGTAGGGCCCCACTTCACAGGATACATTCATGACAGTATTAAATAAACTCAAAAGATAGGAGTGGAACTTTAAAACTTTTAGATAAAAAGATAAATCCATACCTTTATGGTTGTGAGGTATTATAGAAAAGAATTTAAGAACATACACGCATCTGTGTGTATGCATGCACATAGACACAGTAACAGATAACACATAGACACAGTAACAGATAAGACTGACATATCTGGCTCTATCGATTATTTATTACTTATTAACAAGCCACCCAAAACTTAATGGCTTCTTATGCTCACAAATCCGCAGTGTAAGTAGGCCTTGGTGGGGATGACTTGTCTCTTCTCCACATCTGGTGCTACTTGACTGAGGGTAACCCTCTGTCAGGATGGCTCACTCACAAGCTAGAGAGCTCGTGCAGGCCAGCAGCTGCAAGCTCAGCTGAAGCTGCAGACCAGGGACCTTGGTTCCTTGCCTCATCAGCCTCCCCGCAGTCCGCTTGCGCTTCTTCACAGCATGAGGGCTGAATTCTAAGACAAAGTATCCCAAGATAACCTGGCAGAAATAGCATTTTTGTGTGTGACTTGGCATTAGAAGTCACCTAACAACACTTCTGCCAAACTGTACTGGTCAAGGCAGTCACAGGGTCTCCCGCAATTTTAGGTGTAAGAGACATAGGTTCCATCTTTTGAGGGAGTAGCAAAGTTCCAGAAGAGTCTGTTAGACAGCAGACACCCTTGTGGCTATCTTTGGAAAATACAATCTGTCACACTGATTAAATTAAAAACAAAAATGTCACAAAGATTAAAAAAAGCTACAGACTAGCAGAAGCATTCAACACATGCTACTGTGAAATATATATCCACAATGTATAAAGAACCCATACAAAGCGATATTAAAAATGCAAACAATTCAGTAAAGAAAATAGTAGAGGATACCAATAGATTTCTTACAGAACAGGAAAGCCAAAAGACTGATAAAAATATAGAAATATGCTCAACCACAGTTTCAACTTCATTTCTCAGTCATCTGGGAAACATAAATTACAAAAATTAGAAATAATTTTAAGCACATCAGATTGGCAAAAGCAGCAAGTCAATGTCAAGTGTTTGCAATGATGAAAAGAAACCAGAAATCTTCCATACTCTTTGTCAGAGTTTTAAGTGATTAAATACTTTTGAGTATTATGCAACATCTGGTAAAGCTGATGATATATACAACCAATGACTCAATTTCCACCTCCAGCTTTATACGTAGAGAACACTCACATACATGCAGTAGGAGAGATTGCTACAGAAGAATATTACAGTATTGTTTGGAATGGTGAAAAAATTAAAAACAATGCAAATGTATATCAGTAAAAGAATGGCTGTATAAATTGGGGTAAGTTTGTGCAATGAAGCATTATATACAGTAGTAGTTATTATAAAAGAAATGAAGTAGCTCTACAATAATAAAAATCATAATACATGCAAGAATATCGAGCAAAAAAGCAAGTTGCAGAATGGTATGTCAATATAATGTCATTTATGTAAAGCTGGAAAACATGAAAACAATCCTATGTATTGTTTAGGAATATATAGATATTTTGAAAACTGTGAAACCCACATACAGTCATACTAAACACAAAATTCAAAATAGTAACTACCTTCAGAAAGGGAGAAAAGAAGGATGTAGAATGAGATCAGATGTGGGTACCCAGCATCCTCCAACTTCATGCAAAAGTTTTTGTTACATTAAAATCAGACGCAAAGATGGCAACATTTTAATATTGGCCAATAGTTGTTTATTATCCTCGAGGACACAATTCTGTACATTTGAAATATATCTTAATAAAGTCCCATGTTTCTATACCAAAGCTCCACGGAATGAACCTAATAGTTAATCTAATCCAACAATCCTTTCCAACATGGTATGAAACTCATTTTACAGATGTAGACACCGATGTCCAGAAAGACTAGACTTCCTTAAAGCTACATGGCGAGTTACTAACATTAATGAGGCAAGGGAAGTCTCCTGACTCCCAGATTGGCCCTCTGCCTCTACACTATACTCTTCAGGAGGATTTTAAAATGTGATCTTGGCTGCAACTCTCAGACCCAGACAAGAGTGACAGGTCTGACAACTATTTCTGAAGCAAATCATACAGAAGAGGAATGGCAACTGGAGATGCTTCATACCTAGGTTGGATTATAGATCTAGATCGAGCATAGCCTCAAACTCTGCCATTAAATAATAATTCGTTTGACTTCATCTTTGCCTATAGGAGGTATGAGCCCTTCAGTCCTCAGAGTAAGTTTAGAATGGTACAGAGCTGATGACTTCTATGAGAAAAGGGGAAAGTGTGGTAGGGGACAAGGCTGGACCCTCCACACAATTACGTGGGATTTTACTGACGCCCATTCATTTTACTTAAGCTAAAATCATTTAGGGACCCCCCTTTACACCTGAGTGTGGGGTTCCCAGAGAAAATACCCAATCATCCTACAGTCTAGGAAACTGACCAGAATGTGGCAGGGAACCAACTTCTATTTCCAGACAGCATATTAAAATTTTTGAAGTCTTGTAAATAATTTAAGTAGCCTAATACTCATTAACTTTAATGTATTCTTCACAACTGCTTCCATGCAATGCTGATACGTGAGCTATTTTGTTTCCTTTTCCTCTTTTTTTTAGCTTAATGAAGCTTTTAGTCTTATTGTAAGCAGCATCATTTATAATGGAAAATAGCCTCCTTGGGAAGCACAACAAAATCTCTCCCAAAAATAATAGAAGAGAAAGGCAAACATATTGTTTAGATTTCCTCCCAGTTTTCCACCTGACCAAAAGCTGTCAAAAACTCTGGCTGGGATCCTGGGGTTATGAAGGACAGTATCAATTCTACTAACACACAGTACATAATGGTCACATATTCCACCAGCATATGGCTTCGCAAAGCAGCAGGGGCAGGAGACAGAGGCAGCAGTCCCTGTTCTGACACAAATCACTAAGTGACCTTGGGCAAGTCACATTAGCCTCCCTGAGCCCTTCTCTTCATCTGTCAAATTGGCATCATGATACTGACATATACTACACAGAGCTTTCAAAGTTTATATAAGTGCAGGAAGCAGGTTGGAAATATTGCTGTTTCTGGTTGCAAGTGTCTGGGAGATGGCGAAGGTTCTATGCTAGTGTGTGTGACTCCGCAAGTCACTGGGCCAGTCAAAAAAAAAAAGAAAAGAAAACAGGAAGAGAAAGAGGAACCTGAAGGCTGTTTGAATCTTCTGTGACCAAAATTCCTTCTCCTACTCCACTTTATTTCCTGTTCTATTCTTCACCCTTCAACTTACCCTACCCTATCCTTTATGTCTGTCTCAAGACAGGGTCCTAGTCACCATGCAAGTAGCTCCTCAGGGGCTTCCATTGCCAGTGGCCCAATTCCCCCCGTCCCTTTATTATTCCTCACACCATTGAACAGCTCTAAGATTCAACTATTGCACAACACATCACATTTCTACCTCTTTTTACTCAATCACTTTACCCCAAAAGGAGGTTCTTCACACTTAGGTGGATATAATTCAAATCTGCTGATTTCTACTTTAAAAGCACCATAATAATGCTGAAGCAAATCTTACAACTACCCCCCAATTCCAGCTATGCTCAAAACTGGACTATATTTTCCTGAGTTTTCTTAATCTGCGTTCTAGATTAATTAATGCTCTGTGCCTTTCTTCCCAATCGTCCTTTCATCGATGCTTGCAATAAACCTGAGAAAGATAAAGAGAAATCGAGGCATCATCCAGTTATGACGTTTCTTCCTGGGCACAAAAAACATCATTAACCTTTGCACTACGTCCTTCCTCTCTCCATAAACAGATGCTCACACCACTTGTACCTGGCTGATGACGCTCATCTCCTGTGCTACAGTGGCAGTGTGCATTTTTTTTATTTGAAGAAGGTGATTTTAATTTCTAGTCATATTTCTCATGAACACTGAAAACTCTCCCTATGATATTTGACCCGTGTATTGAGAAGTCATGCCCCGAGCACATTTTAATCAGTTAAGGTAAATTGACAAGTCATTTGATGCTTTACTTCTTGCTAAATTTATAATATCGCTTCTTTGAAATGAATTTCTGCAGTTTAAATAAGTCACTTGTTCTTGATCTTCTGAATTTTGTTTAATATAAAATTCAGACTGATCGGTAAGAAATTTCAAGATTGAAGTACGGTAAAGGTGAGCTAGATGCTGCACTTTATGTGATATAATAATTATCTTTATCGCATCACCTATATTTCACTAAGGGAATGTAATAAACAGGAGAAAAACACTGTTAAATAGAGAGGTTTTCTTGTTTTCTACATGATTGAATCTTCTGATATTTTCATTACAGGTTCCAAATAGAAACAAATGACTGTGTGCCTGATTTTACACAGTACTGGGCTAAGGGCTATAAAAAGGAACTTCAATACATGTTTATTGAGTATGTGCAGTGTGTCAGTCACTGTGCTTGGTGGGGGAGAGGTGTGAACAAGATAGAGTCTCTGACCTTTAGCAGCTTACAGTCTGTTGGGGGAATGCAGTCATGTAAAAAGTTATAATTCCATATGATAAATGCTATTAAAAAGGAAAGCAAGACCCAGAGAAGGGACCCTATCCCAGACTACCAAGAGGTCAGAAAACATTAGTAGCTTGTTTAGAGGAAGAGGGAAAGGATGAAGATAACAAAGTGAGACAGGAGGCCAGACACTGAGGGCCTTGTAGGTTATATTAAGAAGTTGACTTCACCTTGAGAGAGATGTAAAGTTATTGCAAAATCTTTTAACAGAGAATAAGCATAATTAGGTTTTTGAAAACAAAAAAGCTTTATGTCAGTAGTATGGAGATGAATTCAAACAATAGATAGTCTGGAGGCATGAAAAACTAGGACAGAGATGGTAGCAGCCTGCTCTGGGGTTGGCAGTAAAGTTAGAAGGAAAATGGTTTTGCTAAATATTTAGGAGTAGACTCACTAAGACATGGTGATCACTTGAATATAAGAAGGATTCAAGAATGATGCCATCATAGAAGTAGGGAAGGATATGGGCTATTTGAAACGTCTGTGGCACATCCCAATGAGATTCTGAATAAATGGCTGAATATATAGATCTGGAACCCAAAAGAAACATAGGGTCTAGACGAACAGTTGTGAACACTGTCACTTACAGGTGTAATTGAAATGAAGAAGATTGCCAGGGGAGTGTGGTGGTAAAGAGGAGTATGTAGAGTGGAAGAAATGGCCCTGAGAAGCCTCAACACTGAAAGGACCCCATGAGGTAAAAGAGCTTGCAAAGAAAACTGAAAATTACTGGCTGGAGATGTAGGAGGAAACAAGGGGAGTGCAGTGAGCATGGATGGCCTAGCAACTGTGGCAATAACAAGCAGGTGTTTTTAAAGGAAGAAAAATTGCTCAGACACCAAGGAAGAAAAATTGCTCAGACACCAATGGACAACATACTACGTAGCTGAAAAGATGATCTTCACCGGTGGTTGTACATTTTAGGTAATCAGGATTCAGCAAAGGAAAACTCCCAGATTAACATAATTAAAGCACCTACAATTAGTAAGTATCCCTGCACACCCAAGGATTCAGCCACCAATTCTGTGAAGGGAGCTGCACTTGGTGTCAGAGAGATCTGAGTCAAAATCCTATCCCTGTCAGTGACAAGAGATGAGATCTTAGGACAGTCAAATGAACTCAGACTTCCCTCATCTTCAAAATGAAAATAATACCTCCACTGCAGGACTGTTGCAAAGATTACAGATATAAAGAGCTTAGCACTGGGTTTACCACATTGTAACGCTTATTAGTAAATGTCTGTTGAATCTGAATGCATTATTTTACAAGAGGTCCCTATCCTCCAGAGCCTTACAATTCTTCCACAGGAGAGGTCACTAAACTACTGTGCCTAATTGCTGGCTTGGCACTTCTCCAGTCTACTCTCTCAGATTCCATTAAAATACAGTCATCATCTATAAAAACAAGAAGGACGGGAGGCTGAAGTTCAGAAAACAAGTCCTTGTAAAATGCATGTAGCACTGTCACAGCTCTAAGCATGTATGGCCAAAGGTAATCAATAGCCACACTCACAGTATGTAGAGCCTGCTGCCTGGCTGGAGTGAGGGCAAGAGAAACGGTGGTAGCAATAGGACCACTGTGTCTTTCCGGGGAGAAAGTGATAACTCCCAAGAAAAGTTTCTTCGGATCTCATTTGTCACATGCAAGTTAATAAAATAGTGTAGTCAAGTTTCCTGGAAAGGAAGCAAAAGGATCTGTAAACCCATCTAATCCTATTTTACTCATTCCTTTCTCTCTGAACCTATAAGAATCAGGAAGGCCAGAGTTCTGATCTGAGTTCAGCCACCTTCTAGCCAAGTTCTTTGGGTATATTGCTAACTATTTCTAAGCTTTGTTTTCCTCAACTATAAGATGAAGATTAAAAACAGTTTATCAAGCACACATAAAATCATACATATTAAATGCTAAGCATAAATCTTGGACAAAGTAGGTACTCAAATGATTGACTGCAGTTCAGTAGTGTTAACAATGGTCACAGCAACTCTGTCTCTTGGCTACGTCCTTCTCCGTCTCTGCCAATCGTTCCCCAACATTCTTTATCCTATGGCACTCCTCCTCTCAGCAGGGCCTACACAGCTGCTATCAGGTCAACCAGCTGTGTACTGCAGAGAACAGAGTCCTTTCCTGCCCTAAAACAGACCCACCAAAGGTCAAAGGTCACTGTGGCATTCGATCAGAAGCAGCCCCACCTAGGGGAGGGCCTCAACTCTGTCGCTTGCAAATCCTGTAACCACACACAAGTCACTTAGCTTCCGTGAGTTTGTTTCCACGTACGTACAGCACAAATACTAACACTGACCTCCACAAGGCTGTTGAGAGAATTACATGACAATATTTATGTAAAGATGCTGGGAAGTTGTGAAATGTTACATACGAATGAGAAAATTAGTAGTAGTGCTACCCAGATGCACAGTGGCTGCTGTTTTCTGTTGTTATCACACTACTACAGAGCACACTAGCGGAAAACTCAGCAGATCCCATTGGCACTTAAAGCAAAAGAGCTGTCTTCTTGGAGCACTTATAGAAGGCAAGGGTTGCTGAATTTTCCTGTGGCACTTCTAAACTAGAATGCTTTTCACCTTTTACTTTACCTTATTATCTTTTAGTGTATTATTTTGAAATAATTATAGACTCACAAGAAATTATAAAAATGATACAGAGAGGTCCTCTATACCCACCACTCAATTTCCACCAATAGTGACGTGTTACATAACTGTAGTGCATTATGAAAACCAGCAAATAAAGATTTAAAGATTTAGAAAATGATATTGTAAAATGGTAAGAACGAAACATTCTGTAGTAGATTAACCAAAACCCTGAAAATCATAAAAGAAAATAAGTCAATAAATGTAACCATATGTAAATATTTTAAAATTCTAAATGAAAAAATATAAATAGAATTACAAGACAAATTGAAAAATGAAAAACTGCAATATATGTAACAAAGTTCTCATTTCTATAAAATGAAAGTAAATAAAGGCAATTTGGCAACACACGTTGTAATGTAAAACACCCAGGCCCTTTAATTCAGCATTTCTAGGTATTTACTGTATTACTATATTGGTAGATACAAAGTAAGATATATGGTACTCACTGCAGCAGTGCTAATAACATAAAAAATGTTTAATAATATATCAAGTAGGCTGATTTTTATAAACTATATTTATATCCATATAAAGTCATGAAACTATTAAAAGAAAAATATTTCATGATTTCACTCACATGTGGAATATACCTTTAAAAAGTTAAGTATACAGAAATAGAGAATAAAACAGTGGTTACCAGGGGTAAAGGGCTGTAGAGGAAATGGAGAGATGTAGGTCAGGAGACACAAAGCAGCAGATATGTAAGTTGAACAAATCTAGAGATTTCATATACAACATGAGAACTATAATTAATAAAATTGTATTTGGGACTTTTGCAAATTGATTAGATTTTAGCTGCCCACACCACAAAAATGGGTAACTATGTGAGATGCTGGATATGTTAATTTGTTTCTCTGTAGTTATCATTTTACTACCTGTATGTAACCCATAACATCATGCTGTATACCTTAAATATACACAATTGAATTTACTTAAAAATCATTTTAAAAAGGAATTAAGTGGATTCTTATGAATGGAAAGTGATTTCAAATATATATTGTCAAGTGCATAAAGTGCAGTAGAGCGTATGGTATGCTTGCATTTCTGTCTGACTCTTTTAAAAGTGGTTCACACGTAGTTCACCTGTGAATGGAATAGTTCTGGAAAGATATACAAAGAACTGTAAGTAAGTACGGTTTGAGAAGCCAATTTCTTAATAAAAGAACTTCTCCATTTATTTCTCTGCCACTGTCTCCTCTCACTCTTTCACCTCAAGGTTCAAAGGTTTCTCCCTCACGTATATTCAAGTTTTCCACAGTTCTCAGAAAAATTCTGACTTGAGTTTAAATAACTAAATAAACAAATTAGACATTAAGTGGTTGAAACTATCTCCCCGCTCTCCATCCCAAAATATGGTAGGAAAAAGTGCTAATATATTTTCCATTAGTGGCAATAATAATTAACATCTATATATAGCAATTTACCATTGGTAAAGCACTTTCTTACATAACTTTAACATTGAACATGTGAACATGCGAAGACTGAATATCTTCACAACCCACTGTGAAATGACTACTTTCATTCCTATTTCCCAGATTGATAAGAAAGTTAAGTAAATTGCTCAGATTTATGCAGCTAGTAAACGGTGGATGTGGGCATCAAGCAGACAGATCTTCTTTTCTACTTTAATTACTTATTAGCGCATGTGTTAATTTTTTTCAATTTTGAAAAACTATTTTAAAGATGAGTTTTAAAGAGAACAAGTAAGTAGTGAAAACTAGGAAAAATCATTCAACCTGGGTATTAGCAAATGCTGGATCTCGAAAAAAAATCATTTTAATCAAGAAAGAGTGTACAAAGCAAAACAGAACCACATAGTATTTACAAAAAGATGCCATAACTTAAAAGAAGAATACTATACTATTCAAGAAGCAGTAAAATAGTATACTTTATTTAAAAAGAAATATTAATGATGAGAAAAATAAATTAAAAAATGTGAGGAACGCCAGAGGTAGAGACCTAAGTGGAGTGTAGTCCCAGACCCGGAGGTCTTGGCAGATGAGGAGCAATTTGAACAGAGTGAGAGAAGTTTGTCAAGGCTCATGTTCATCAGACACCATATCAAGTCATGCAGGAAGCAGCCATGATGGATTGTTGATTGCCATGTAGCAGCCCTCAGGGGCCCTGCAGATACTGTGAGGATGAGATCTACTGTTCACAGGTGGCACAGTGCACGTCAGGCACTTAGCTATGGTTGGGAACATCTTCAGTCAGTATGACTCTACAACACCCTCCAGTAATTCAAGAGTGTCTCTGAATTTTCTGGGCCCTACCAAATTTGTGGAGGGTTGCTAATTCAATGAAAACATTTTATAACTAACAAATGAGAACATTTTTCCATATGCTCTCCACCTGCAGTTATTTAGTGATATAGCTTGTCAAAGTAGAGAGAGCTTTATAAATTGGAATGAGTTCTACAAATATTTGAGATGTTTGGGGTGTTTTTCCCCCAAAATAATTCTGATAGAATTTTTTCCGACACCATCATTTCTTATGCAAACTTCTTAATTTTTACTATAAAGCAATGTATTTTTTTTGTTTTATTATCTTAGTTAACACAAAATAGATCCCAGTATCAGCCTTTAGTCTTGTTTTAATTAAGCCAGAAATACCAAAACAAAATAAAATGAAAATCCCTCATATTGGTGATCTGCTCAACTTCATTCACATATCTAGTTTCATCTCAAGTTATGAAAAGGATTACCTTTTCCAAATAATAACTTTTTTTTTTTTTTTTTTTGAGATGGAGTCTTGCTCTGTCCTCCAGGCTGGAGTGCAGTGGTGCGATCTCAATTCACTGCAAGCTCCGCCTCCTGGATTCACGCCATTCTCCTGCCTTAGCCTCCTGAGTAGCTGGGACTACAGGCACCCGCCACCATGCCCGGCCTTTTTGTATTTTTAGTAGAGATGGGGTTTCACCCTGTTAGTCAGGATGGTCTTGATCTCCTGACCTCGTGATCCGCCCGCCTTGGCTTCCCAAAGTGCTGGGATTACAGGCGTGAGCCACCATGCCCAGACTCCAAATAGTAACTTTTAATGTGTGTGTAGGAAGAATGTTTCCTTTGGGGCAGATTCAGTCTAAATTAAGAAGCCTGAAATTATATCTTTCTTCTTCTGTCTATAAATAAACAAAAGGAATGTAAAGACTATTAGACATATGTTCTAATTTTCTTTTCAAATTGCATATACTGGTAAAATAATTTTAGCCTATCAGTATGTGTATCTCTTTTGTTAAATCAGTTAAGTCACGTTTTGAGTTGAATATAGCAGCAATAGCGTTTTCTTCAGTTAAATATGACAATATAAATATGTCTGTTTTCTCATGGTTTTCATTATCCTGGATATAGGCTAGCAAAGACATTCTTCAGCTGAGCCTGAACAATAATGAAGTGAGATGATTCATATCCAATAACTTTACAGGTATATCAATTATGATTTTAATTGATGTATTAAATAAAATATAATTCAATATAATTTTATAGTTAAAGCCTATCTAATACACTTACTTCTAGAAATACATCTCAAGTACATTAATCTAAAATAGAAAAAAATCCATTTATGCAAAACTATTTAAAAGTACTGCCATTGGCAACTTGTAAAAAATAGAAATCATACATAGAAAGATCAGCTACCCGTTCACCAAAAGTAAGTGCTTTCTTCCCACAGAAGAGGAAGTGACTGCTCAGGTAGGAACTATCTATCCTCTACTCTCTCCTGCTGACTGAACACAGAAGACTCCAAGACCTCAGGGGGCAGCAGCGCCTCAAATGGAAACATCCTAGTTTCCTGAATCACCACATGGAAGAAAGCCACCTGGAAACCACAGACATTTGCACCAGGCCTTTAAATGAGCAAAATATAGACTTTCGTTGCATTCTTTAAGTCACTGAAATTTTGTGCTTAACAAAACAACCAGTTCTATGCTAAGTTATATAGCAAGCAATATTCAATAGCACAGAATGATTAAGAAAGAAGCTATAGCATTTTAAGACAGCTAGATGGTACCCTGATATTTATTAACTACTCAATTGAGAAGTAGAAAACAAAACTATATGTGCAGAATATTATAAGACAAAATGCTCTGAAGGGGTCATCTGATAATAGACATAAAGGAATGGCTAATATTGAATTTTGAATTGCTGCGTTTACTGTTTCTTTATATCCGGTCTCCACTGTAAAGATATATGGCTAATTGTTAGGGGAAAGACTCAGAATTCCCCCACCCATACCACCCGTAGGTTGGACAGAAAATTGTTCATATGGTGTCATGTGTCAATGTAATCATCTCTCCTAAGAGATATTAGCATCTCTGGGACAGACACCCTGTTGAATTCGCATGTACCTAGCACAGGGTGGAACACGTGGGAATTACTCACCATCTACTGAACAGATGTAGAAATCCATTTATCCAAAGACAATCGCTGCCTTTGCATTTAACTATACGTTTTTCTAAAGGTAGTCTATTCTCCTTTCCCACCTAGCCTGCAATTTCTTGGACCAATCTCTTTAAGCTGTTCAGGCTTTTTTCTCTAAACCAATATACTGAGCAAACCGTATAAAAAGCAATAGAGAATTAACTCGAGATTATCAGACTAATGATACAGCTATCACAGTGTGGAATGCTTTGTGAAAAGACTATTACTGCCAGAGATAAATGTGAATACATTTTCTAAGATTTCACCAGGCATCTACATCTGTGTGCATGTGACAGGTTTTTGTTTGGTGTTTGCCCAAGCTGCTTAAGGCTTTTGTCCAGTGGGGGGACAATACTGCCTAATTGCTGCACTCCATTTGTCCTACACCAAAGAATCCACAGCTTCCTTCTTTATAAGCTTCTCCCAGCAAAACAGAACCATGACACAGAACTTGAACTCAATCCAATTAGGGAACTTTTAAGTTGAAATAAAAGTAAGAGGTTCCTTGCATATCTCCTAATACCTGTTTTCCAGAAATAGATCTGAAACATCCAGGTGGGCCGGAGCCTGCAACTTCACTTTCCTGTCACCAAGTCACCACTAATAAGAGAAAGGACGCCTCTGTATCACCGAGGAGTATTTCCTTATCTGCCAAAAGAAACTTACGTTCCCCTCGAGGAAGCCAACCCTTCCAATCTCACAGGGGTTTAATGGGTATTCGCCACTAATCTTCTCTCTGGCACAACATTTATAAGGAAGCAAGTGAGCAACCCACTAACATAGCTCTGTTTAATGGATTATTAGTCTTTGTGTTTCCTCTCTAGCTCCCTTATATTTAACTCTCGATACAGAAGCTACACTGACCTTTAAAAATAGGTCAAATCATATCAGTCTTCTCTCAAAGCCCTGTGTTGGCTTCCCATTTTGCTCTAAGCAGCAAAGTTAGAAGGGGCTTAGAAGGTCTTTATGATCTGACCCTCTGTGATCTCTGACATCCATCTCTTCCTCTCCCCTTACTCACTCTGCTCCAGGAACACTAGCCTCCTTGCTATTATTCAAACACGAGAGACCATTCAAAAGCCCAGGCAAAGCCCGTACACTTGCTGGTCTCTCCATATCGAAGCCTCCACATTTTCCAGACACTCACTGTAACTAACTCACAGCCCTCCTTTAGATGTTTGCTCTAATATGGCCTCCTCAATGAATGAGCCATCCCCCAAACACACACACACACATTATCCCTTCTTCTGCTTTATTTTCCTCCACGCCATTTATTATCTTCCAGTGTACTAAATATTTTCTTAATCTGTTTATTGTCTGCTTTCTTCTACTATAATCTAAGCTCCATCAGGGCAGGGATTTTTGTCTGCCTGTTTGCCATTGTACCCTCAGCCCCGAACTCATAATAGGTATCCAATTAGTATCACTGAAAGAACAAATTAAAAGCCTATTATGCACAAAAAATAGTGTGCATAGTAGTATTGCCACTGTGTTACCAATGTATACACTACATGATTGTAATAACAAAGTAATAATGGACAGTCTTTCAGAACAACAATGTACCCATGAACCAACATGAGATGAGGGGGCTTCTCTGAAAATAGAGATTAATATTCCTTATTTATCATCATCTTCACAAAAAAACTCAAACTACTATGTTTTTCTCATTCATCTTGTTTGCTCTCCCTACCACAGGCTACAGCCATCTCAATTTTTTTCTGGTAGTTGTCAGATTCTGCTGTTGTTCTGCTAAAAAAGACTATTTGAAACTGATTCTTCTATATCTTGGTTTCAGAGTATCTCCATGATCTTCAATTAATTCCTGAGCAAAATTACTTCACCTGGATACAGTGGCTTTCCAACTGTTGAAGAACAGATGTAGCCATTGAACCCAAAAAGAAAATTAAGCCTGTTTCTAATTCTGATACCATTTGACAAAATCCTGAGTATCCTAGTTTAAGATACATTTAACAGCAAAACAAGTTGTTCTCTATTTTCAAACTATATTTGTACAAAGCTATTGATGAGGCATTTTGTTTCTAAGTTTTTTCTTTGGATTTTTTCATCATTGAAACAAATAATAGAAAAATTTTAAACTGACTACAATATAATATAAAGCTACCTCATCTTTCCTTGAAAAATCCTGGAACAAAGACAGTACTCACCATTTTTTTCCAGTGTCTCCCTAAAGAGTACTGTTTTTTTTTTTTTCTTTTTTTGAGGAAAAAAAATGCCATCTTAGGTACAACAGAAAGTAATACTCAAACATAGTCCAGGGCAGCCCCGAGTAACAATACAGGCAGACACTATACACACACACACACACACACACACACACACATTACTATTTATTTATAATAATTCTACAACAGACATTGGGATATTTTACAGAAGGAAAGCTGAGCTTTCAGAGACGTGAATTTGCTCAAAGTCACAAAGTACTAAGTAACAGAGCTAGGATCCAAATCTAGACCTTCAGACCAGCATCTGTTCTTCCCACATAGCTGTGTTGCCTCTGTGCCAGTGCTGAGTCCAGTCCTGACCAAACCTCCTTAATGGAAACTTATAGCCTGGTACTTCCTGTGTTATCAAGGAAATGAATCATTCATACTTGGCCACAATTACTAATTCCTAGTGAACAGATCATAGAACACTCTTGGCATTCAATCATTTACTAAGCAGCTAAATTATTATTTTAATCTAATGTAAAAACAGCTCTGATATTGTCAGTGTTAATGAGAAATTGCCATATACATATTAGTGACTCCCACCCCCAAATAATTGATATCTTATTCATATTGCAGCATAGAGAATGATGTTTACTAGAGTTTAGTTTAATTTTATCACATAACTTGGAGGGCATAGATATTTATGAGCTTTAAATCGGGCATTTTAAATTTGAGGAAAGAAAACCATTGGCCGGGCACGGTGGCTCAAGCCTGTAATCCCAGCACTTTGGGAGGCCGAGACGGGCGGATCATGAGGTCAGGAGATCGAGACCATCCTGGCTAACACGGTGAAACCCCGTCTCTACTAAAAGCTACCAAAAAAAAAAAACTAGCCGGGCGAGGTGGCGGGCACCTGTAGTCCCAGCTACCTGGGAGGCTGAGGCAGGAGAATGGCATGAACCCGGGAGGCGGAGCTTGCAGTGAGCTGAGATCCAGCCACAGCACTCCAGCCTGGGTGACAGAGCGAGACTCCCGCCCAAAAAAAAAAAAAAAAAAAAAGAAAACCATATTTTACAGAATTAGAATCCAATGGATAGCAAATCTACTCCAACTTTCCCTATTTCAGCCTTCTAAAGTTAGCTTCACATCACACAGGTCATTAAGATTCAAAAGTAACGACTGCATCGCTCTAGGTTTAAATGAAACAACATCAGAGCACAGGAAAAATTATAAAAATGTTCTTCTAAGTTAAGACCAAAGAGTTAAAATGTAAGGCAGATGGTAGCACTGAATTCCTTTGCCCTTGATTTGCTTACTAAAATGCACAAGAAATCTCAGAATGAGAAAGGCAGTGGCAAGAGCATTGGAAACTGGTAATACTGACAAATGATTTCTCAGTGAAAAAGAAAATACATTTTAATTTACAAAAGTATGGATGGGGTCCTAGGTCAGAACCAAAGGGCCAGATAAAGTAATGGTAGATTTCCACCCAAATCACTGCTTACCTCAACCTCAAAGTCAGTGAGTGTGTGATAGGAACAGAAAAAATGTATGTGAAGAAATAATGGAAAGTTTCCAAATTTAATGAAAACTATAAACCCACAGATCCAGTAATTCCAGCTAACCACAAACACACGCAAAATATGAAGAAAACTACACCATGATACACTATTATCAAATTGCCCAAAAGCAGTGATAAAAAGGAAATCATAAAAACAGCTGGAGGGAGGGAAGTGGGAGGAGGAACAGAGGGAAGCCTGCTAAGCAGAGGGGAGCAAAAATCACGGTGACAGCAGACTTCTTGTCGGAAACATTGCAGTGAATAGAGAGTGGAGTGAAATGTTTAGATACTTAAAAAAAAATCTGTCAATCTATTTTTCTATATCTAACCAAAGTACACTTTAAATATGAAAGTGAAATAAGGTATTTTTCAAGCATATAAAAGCTGAAAAATCATCACCAGTAAACCCACACCACAAGAAATGTTAAAGGAAGAAGGCAGGAAAAGCAGGCATTTTCTTTAGGTGGAAGAAAAAGGATTAAAAGGTGGAAATATGGGTTTAAACAAAGGAAGAAAGAACACTGGAAATGGTAACTACATGGATAAATATATAAGACCGAGTTTATAACATATTTATAAGTAAAACATCTGAAAACAAATGTGTTAAAGAAACAGAAGCATACAACTCCACATATACTATCTGTGAGGTGGTGTAATATCACTTGAAAGTAAAAGTTAAATATGTAACTATAAGTCTTGAAGTAACCACTAAATTAACAAAGCTAAGAGTTACAGCTAATAAGCCACCAAAGGAGACAGAATAGGATCAATTAATCCAAAAAGAAGGCAGGAAAAATAAAAAGAAAATGAGGAATGAAAAATAAACGGATAGAAAATAACAAAATGGGCCGGACGCGGTGGCTCAAGCCTGTAATCCCAGCACTTTGGGAGGCCGAGATGGGCGGATCACGAGGTCAGAAAATCGAGACCATCCTGGCTAACACGGTGAAACCCCGTCTCTACTAAAAACTACAAAAAACTAGCCAGGCGAGGTGGCGGCGCCTGTAGTCCCAGCTACCCGGGAGGCTGAGGCAGGAGAATGGCGTGAACCCGGGAGGCGGAGCTTGCAGTGAGCAGAGATCCAGCCACAGCACTCCAGCCTGGGCGACAGAGTGAGACTCCGTCTCAAAAAAAAAAAAAAAGAAAATAACAAAATGTTAGGTGTGAACCTATCTATATCAACAACCACATTAAATGTAAACATAAATAATCTGATAACACAATTTAAAATCCAGAGACTGTCAGATTGGATACAACAGCAATACCCAACTACATGCCACCTACAAAACTGCATTTTAAATATAAAGACACAGACAGGTTAAGAGAGAAAGACTAAAAAACTATACACCATGATAATACTAATCAAAAGAAAGCTAGAATGGCTATATTAACATCAGAAAAAGTATTACTCAAAGAAAAGACAATTAACAGCCATTAGAAAATAAATTCATAACTATAAATGGATCAATTTATCAAAAGGACATAATAATACTACATATTTCTGCACCTAATAATACAGCCTCAAAATACATGATACAAAAACTGATAGCACTGCAAAGAGAAATAGAAACATTCACAATTACAACTGGAGATTTCTATATGCTCTTTGAAAAACTGATAGAACAAGTGGATACAAAATCACGAAGGATATAGAAGACTTGAACAACAAAATGAACCAACTTGACCTGATTAACATTTATGAAACACTCCAACTCACAATAGCAGAATGAATACATGTATTTTTTAAGTGTACCCAGAACATCTACCACATTTTGGGCCATAACATAAGTCTTAACAGATATGAAACGTTCAAGTCATAAGTATGCTCTTCCATCAGGGATTCTTAAAGTTTTCAGATTTTTTTCATTCTATATTACTGGTGGATAAGATTCATAAACTCATGGGTGAGGAAGAGCATTCTCACACTCAGTCCCTCCCTTAAAAGTTTGTATCAGAGCCTACAGTGTAAGAACATCAAAAATGAACATGTTCCTCTAAGCTGGGATGCATTTTAGGAGAAGGGACCTCCACCAACTATTGATCCAAAGAACCTGAGTCTCCCACACACACAAAAGACCATAAATACCTCCAGCAATATTAAGGCAATGTTGAGGAATTTGTTCCTTTTTTCTCAAAAACCCTTCCTCACCTCTTTTAGCCATTGAGGTTATCCTAGACTTTATCTATACCCCACATTGTCGTGAACAGCCAGTGATTTTACTTGAAATAATTGCTAGTCTTCATTGTAGATTTTTACATAAAATATGATGTGTAACTGACAGCACTTCAGACCCAGACGGCAGCAGCATTTTAGGCTCCATGTGGCAATTAGCCACAAAATTAGGTCAACACAAGACAGGATAAGTGATCCCAAAGAAAGGGAGCATTATAACATGGAAAATGGGATCAGAGGAAGACATGACAGAAACATATTATAAAATGATTAGAAAAATTATCTAGATTAAGGCTCTTAAAAGAAATGTGATCTTTTATATCATACAAAATAATATCCTTTCTAGTATGGTCCTATAACTGTCCTCCCATTTATCTTATAATACTTGACTATCCTGACCAAGGAAATATTTTCTTGGCATCTGCTTTTCTATATTTCTATCCATTTTGACAATCTGCAATAAACTCTCTTCTTATCACTTTAAACCTACAGAAAGTTTTAAGTTAGGCTGACACACATGCCAAGCTTCACAGCGGTGTTCTGGTGCATGTTTCCAATGAACAAAAACCTCCAGGAAGCCTCCTGAATGCCAGTCCCTCCAGTTCCGAGTTAATGGCTCTATTTAGTCTACAGATAAAGCATGTACTCTGTGGTGAGAGCCTCAGTGATTTCATATCCTCTACTACACTGGGATGATTCTTAAAGTCAAAGATAGAGCTGCCCCTAAGCCACTGTCACACCCAGTGAAACCTAGGACAGGGAGGGAGAGAAGAAGGGAGAAAGAGAGAGACAGAGGGATACCATAAAGCCACCATGAAGGGTAACCCTGTAATAAGACCCATAAAAAGTTGTTTGTTTGTTTGTTTTTGAATGGGGGAGTTATAACTCAGAGTAGATTTTTTAGTTAATGAATAATAGTTACACATATTTTGTGGTACATGTGATATTTTTGATACATACATATAATGTTTAATTATCAAATCAGGGTCCCTGGTCTTTCCATTGCCTCAAACATTTATCTTTTCTTTATGTTGGGGACATTTTAGTTCTTCTCTTCTAGCTATTTTGAAATATGCAATACATTATTGTTAACTACCGACACTCTACTATACTATCAAACACTACATCTTATTGCTTCTAACTGTATTTGTATGTTACTTAGTCACCGTCTGTTTATCCCTCTTTCCTCTTACACCTCCCAGACTCTGGTAAATACCAACCTACTCTGTCTCCATGAAATCCATTTTTTTCTAGCTTCCACATATAAGTAAGAATATGTAATATTCTGTCTTTCTGTGCCTGGCTTATTTCACTTAACATAATGATTTTCAGTTCAATCCATGTTGCTGCAAATGATAGGATTTCATTCTTTTTTGTGGTTGCATAATATTCCATTGTTTATGTACACCACATTTTCTTTATTCATTCATCTGTTGACAGTCACTTGGGTTGATTCTGTATCTTGGCAAAGGGCTGCAATAAACATGAGACCACAGATACCTGCTTGATATATTGACTTCCTTTCTTTTGGATATATACCCGCAGTGGAATTTCTAGGTCACATAGTAGTTATATTTTCAGCTTTTCTGGGGAAGCTCCATAATGTTTTCCATAATGGCTGTACTAATTTACATTCCTGCCAACAGTGTATGAGCATTCTCCTTTCTCAGGTAGGTTTTTGTGAAGACTCTATCTCTTTCTTCAATCTTTCCTCTTCTCTCTCCTTCATTTACCATGTTTTAGCTAGATTGACTATTTAACAATTCTTAGAACAGAATAGGTTCCTTCTTAATCACGATCATTGTACCTGCAGTTCCCCTTGTCTGGAATGCCCTTCCCTTGGCTTTTTATGTTAGATACACAGTCTCTTCAGAGAGAACTACCCTGGCAGTCTCTCCAAAGTGAGTTCCTCCTATCCAGTTATTTTCTAGTATAGCATCTTTTAAATTTCCTTCATAGAATTGACAACATGCTTTTGTTTATTTATTTCTCTACTACTTTACTGCCTCACCCACTAGAATGTAAACTTTTTGTAGGCAGAAACTATGTCTATCTAGATGACCATTATATCCCCAGACCTTAGCACAGTGCCTGGCAAAATTTTTAAAGCTGAATAAAAACATATTCAATAAACAACTGATCAATACATATCTGCCCCTTCAGAACCCAGAATTCAGTTTATAGATCAAGCTGTGAAATAAGATGAGTAGTCGTTGCCTACATCCATTCACATTATCCCTAAGGGGACACACATATGTGCCGGAATCTTTCCTTTCACCAAGGCAAGATACCTTATCCTCCAGACTCCCTAAAGTTTCCATCCAAACAGCAGACAAATGGGACAGACAAGTCAGTATGTATGCATAAAATTTAGTTATTGTTTATACCAACCACACACAAGATGAGCAGGAGACACAAAAGGTCTACAGTAACCACAGAATTTCAAGCAGAAAAATTTCAATTCAACGCTTTTGACACATAGAAAAATATTCTGCCCTCATGATTTTTGTTGAGAAAGGCAATCTGAAATGGGCCTTGGGATCTCTGCACATTCTTACTGGTTATGCCAAGCATGCACTATACTGACAGTTCTCTACCCAGGCCATTTTTCAGGGTTACATTTGCAAGAAACAATCTTTAAGAATGAGGTAATGTCTCCTTTTAAAATAAAGAGAAAGCTTGCTTATTGTTTGTTATACAGGTGGTGAATTCTCCAAGATCAGTGTTCCTCAGCTCTAATCAAGGCCAGCCTCAAGGGCATGCAATCTGTGTGGTCTCACAGGGACTCACATTGAAGACAGCCCTGCACTTGGCTTAACACTCCTCTTATGTCATCTTAACATTCTTAATGATTTTATCTTTGAACTTGTATTTTGTAAGTGAAGTACAAAGAGACAGTGGACCACACAAATGAGCAGAGGAGAGGTGTACAATATGCATGCCCACCATTCCTTGGGGCCCCATTCACATGTCATGTTTGCAATAGCTCACCAGCACAGAATTCTGGGATTTCAGTGAGATTCAAAGCAAGTACAAGATAAGTGTGTCACATCTATGAGTAAGTAAGGGCTCTGACAGCCCATGACCCCACCCTTTCCATTGTACCAGAACTTGCTTAGAATATACAAAAAGGCAATGGCATTCTAAAAAACAGAAGCAACCAAGGAACCTAATCATATCCTTTCATACTCATGTTACTTCCTTTGTATTTCCTTCCTTCCTGCCACTTAACATTCAAAATGATATCATAGAAGGAGAGGGGAAGATATAGCAAACCACAGTTTTGTTTCTTTTCTTTTTCTTTTTTTTTTTTGAGACGGAGTTTCAGTCTTTGTTGTCTAGGCTAGAGTGCAAAGTCGCAATTTTGGCTCACTGAAACCTCCGCCTCCCAGGTTCAAGTGATTCTTCTGTGTCAGCCTGCTGAGTAGCTGGGATTAAAGGCCCCCGCCACCACGCCCAACTAACTTTTGTATTTTTAGTAGAGACAAAGGTTCACCATGTTGGACAGGCTGGTCTTGAACTCCTGACTTCAGGTGATCCACCCACCTTGGCCTCCCAAAGTGCTGGGATTACAGGCATGAGTCACCGCACCTGGCATCACAGTTTCTTTTCATTTTAGTCCTTCATTACTCATCAATAAAGCAACACTAGAGAACTTAATAGAATACATGGATATCAAGAAATAAAATAAAACTGTTGAATTGGTTTTTTGCACTATTTCCACTGTTCTGGAAAGTGTTATATTCTAATGCCTTTAACGGCACTGGTTTTTGAATAATGAGCACTGCATTTTATTTTGCACTGACTCTCACTAATTATATGGCCATTCCTGGCTGAAATAAAAATCCACTGTATGCATAGCATCCATCTTGGACTCTCCATGTTGCCTCTGAATAACCTGGGGACTAGGAGAAACATGACAAACATGCTTATGTTCATGCTGACTGATGTACCACGAGAAATAAAGTCATTTGTCTCTGACCCAGGAATCATGTATCTTTTGCTAACATCTATGAAACAGTAACAGGGTAACTTATTAGCTTGCAACTAGGGTGAAATTTTAGATTCTGAGAGTTTTGACACCAACCACAAAGGTAAACAGAAGACATAAAAGAGCTACTGTAACCACAGCATTTCTAAGCAGAAAAGCCCAGTTTAATGCCTTTACACTTAATGCAAATTCTTCCCCTTGTGATCTCATTCTTTGTTGCACAATTTGATTTTGATGATTTTTTTCTTCTATCTCATTTGGTTAGGCCACACTAGTATCTTTACTTCATTATACTCTTTAGGTAATGAAAATGTTAACATTCTCTTTAATTTGTTGTTTTTCCATGAGGTCTGATTAATTTAAATATTTTGCCTTAATTTACTTAATTAATTCCTTTTACTTCTCCCATACAGTCCTGATAACTTTTCCTTTCCTCCATAATAAATATGACTGCTTAATAGTGCAGCCAGTGAAATGTTTCCCTGTCACGTGGCTTTATTACCTATTCAAACATCTTAAAGAGATGCTACTCACAAGAATCAATCTTTCCAAATGTACTACAACGTACCTTCTCTTTCACTGCTGATCCTAGTATCAGAGTTTCTAGCAAAAGATGAAATTAAAATATTACCTTAAATTCTCTCAAAAATATTACGATCCCGATCTTGCTTCAACTCTGTATGCAGATGATATGGTTTGGCTGTGTTCCCACCTAAATCTCATCTTGAGTTGTAGTTCCCATAATCCCCAGGTGTCACGGGAGGGACCAGATGGAGATAACTGAATCGTGGCCGTGGTTTCCCCCATCCTGTTCTCGTGATAATGAATTAGTTCTCACAAGATCTGATGGTTGTATAAGGCACTTTCCCCTTAGCTGGGCACTCATTCTTTTTCTTCCTGCCACCATGTGAAGAAGGACGTGTTTGCTTTCCCTTCTGCCATGACTGTAAGTTTTTTGAGATCTCCCCAGACCTGTAGAACTGTGAGTCAATTCAACCTCTTTCCTTTGTAAATTACTCAGGCTCAGGTATGTCCTTATAGCAGCAGAAGAATGGACTAATACAGCATATATGTTATGAACCTATATGTTTGTATAGAAGCACAGAAAAATTGGGGAAAATACACAAATTAATTGCATCTCACTCAGATATGTGAGTAGAAAAGCAGTAAAGAAGACTTACATGTTTCTACTGCCTAAATTTCATAATTAAAATATTTTACTTTTGTAATAAAACAAACCAAACATATTAAATTTTAAAAAAATTATTTGCAAAATACTCACCAATTAACAACAAAGGATTATTTTCCATTTGCTGCTGCCTTACTCAAAAATTCTATAGCTACTCCTTGTTATCTATCACATGGAATATAAAATTCTGCCCTTGGTGTTCAGGGCCTTTCATAAGTAGTGCTTATCTCACCACCCTGCCCCACCATTGCCAATGAACATTCTTATCGCCCCACTTCTTCCCATCTGCTGTTGTTCATGGAAATAATTCAGTAAGTCCCCGCTTCCAACAACACAGATCGTATTTGCTTTTGCTTCCAGAATTATTTGCATGCTAAACATTTCTTTTCCTTACCTCCACATCATCTAAATCTATCCATCCACCCCAAACCCATATTTATTTTAAAATATTCACTGAGCCTCTATTAATGTTAAATGACACTTAAAAATAAGATTATACTGTTTGCTACGTAATTGGATCTTACTCTTCTGTGAACGTTATGCTTGAAGCCATGCATAGAGATGTTTAAGTTTATTGAAGGTAGAGATCATGCTTTATAATTTTACTATTGTCTCTGAAGTACCTTAGAAGCAGTGGATACTACCAATAAAGAGGGTCTGGTTTGCCTTCATTAGACCACAGAAGGAAAGGAAGGACCAACATAGGAATCTGTCAAAGAAAAATCTGTCAAAGGTGAAATGTGCATATTCTACTTCAATCTATCCTAGCAACAGAACTTTTTGCCTTATGAAAGAAAAGCGACATTACAAGGTAACTATAGTTAATGATATTGTATGAACTATTTTAGAATAACTAGAAGAGTTTAAATGTTCACACCACAAAGAAATGATAATGTTTGAGGTGATGGATAAGCTAAATACCCTGATTTCATCACTATACAATGCATATATGTATCAAAACATCAGACTGTACCCCATGAATGTGTATAATTATGTGTCAGTTGAAAATGAAATAAAATAAATTTTTAAATGGCATTATAATGAGAAAAACCATAAGCATATAACATAAATGATTAGGGGGTGGAGTTACATTTGGCCTAGTTAACTCCAACCTAGAAAGTTCAGGTATGATTGGAAGGGGTGGTATAGCAAAAAAGCAAGACTATAAAACAGAACATTTTAAATTACACGTAAAAGGGTTAACTTGGCCCTTGAGAGGATTTGAGGTATTAACGGTCTCTTGATTCTCCTGTTGAGTCTGGTCAGGTTGATGGAGATAATAAGCAATTATGTTTTATATCCATGTTTTCTTACTTATAATAAAACTTGTTATATTCCTATATATAGGAAAGGAGCCATGAGCTAGGGAAAGATATTATAGAAGCTCATTCTCATGGTGCCTGAAGGAGTAGGCCAGCTCTTGAGCTGTTAAGACTGTTTGCCTTATTCATCCCGTAACACTGAGGAAGTTTGGGCTTGCCTAGAAATGGAAGCAGGGCAGCAGTCAACAGCTATGTTCCTTAAGGCTCAGTTCAGCCTTTGAATTGAATCACTATTCTCCTTTTAGTCTCACGTCTTAGGTGTTTACTCACGCTTTCTCATTCCATCTCTCCCTCTTCAGCCACGTTCCTATTGCTCCACCTATAACTGGATTAAAGGACAAGAAGAAACAAAAACCCTAAGAAATCTATCAAAAAGACATATTCTATAGAAGGCAAAGCAAAAGACACATCTTCTACATCTTTAGTAAGATTCTGGGCCAGAGCCATTTTTTAAAGGTAATTTAGTCCCTATATATCATCCAGTGTTCCAGCACATGGTGAATGAAGTTATTACTGATACATTCAATGAATAAAGACTCCCATATTTATTTTTTGATTGCTAAAAATTCTGTTGGTATCATTTTCTGCCAGAAATGAAAAATAAGGGCTAGCAATATTTCAATAATGAGTATCTTCATGTATCTCCTACCCAGAAACTATGAAACATGGTATATTCATATCAGGGCAACTACGTGATTATAGTGGTGTCTACAAAGCATGTGCAAGTGGTCCCTGGAGATTTTTTTAGCAATTAAAAGGCATAATACCAGCAATATGAAAATAATCTCCACTGCATTTGAACACTTTTGAGGGTAGAGTTATGTGCTCAATGATTCAAATAAGAATTGTCTTTTTTAATTAATCACATAGAAGAGAATGTGTTAATCATTACAAGGAACATAAAAAAAAGATTAAAAAAAGAAAAACTTAGAATGACACAGTTGACCAAGTTATCATAGTTTACCCAGGTCTTTTCCAGATTAAGCATTGAAAGTATCACATCCTGGGAGCTCCCTAAGTCCTGGACAACTGAAATAGTTGGTCACAGAGGCACTTTATTGGTTAGAGGGATAACTAAGATCATTCTAACTATGGTCAAAACTGAAGTCATTGACACTTCAGACTTTAGTGTCAGGTCTAAAACCAGAATATGTTTGCATGATCCGGCATAACTCTTACTATAAACTGAGAGTGTTCAGACATTTAATTATACCTAAGCCCCAACAAAAGCAGTTGACGCCTTACATTTTCTCAAATATCTCAGAATTCCAACTTCTCTACATGCAATGCAAAGTTTAACCCTTACTCTTTTTGTTAAAGAAAAAAAAATCTTTAAAGCAAGTTTAATTTTCCTTGATAGTTAATACTTTAATCTGATTTAAAGTATAAAAATTGATGAGTTATAATATTATGACTATAAATAAGTATTCATTGGATTCTTTCCTCAGAGGATCTCTTGGCACTATTTAAAGGAAAGTTATCTACTGCAAAAGGTTAATCAACTCAAACTCAACAAAAGGTCAGACTTTAATTGAAAGTCCAAATGTCAAAATCTGAGACAGGCTTTAAATAGAGCAAAACAAATTTAACATGTTGGATGCTAAAAATTCTCTTGTTTAAATTTGCATCCCCAAGTCCTTCCTAGGATGACAGTACATAGTTTGTTAGAATGACAGTAGACACTTGCTAAAATGACAGTACACATTTTGAGGACAATTTCAGATCATATACATGAGGAATATTGGTCTATAGTTTAATTATAAGTCATTTTTCTGGTTTTAGTATCGGGGTAATGCTGGCCTCTAAAAAATAAGTTGGGAAGTGTTCCCTCCTCTTCTTTTTTTTGTGAAGGAGTTTCTGTAGAACTGGTATTTCTTTTCTTCTTTCTTTTTTTTTTTTTTTTTTTTTTTAAGACAGGGGCATGCTCTGTGTCCAGGCTGGAATGCAGTGGCGTCACCTTGGCACACTGCAACCTCTGCCTCTGGGCTCAAGCGACCCTTCCACCTAAGACTCCAGAGTAGCTCAGACTACAGGCATGAGCCACCACGCCTGGCTAATTTTTGTATTTTTAGTAGAGACGGGTTTTCAACACATTGTCCAGGTTGATCTCAAACTCCTGAACACAAGTGATGCACCCTCCTCAGCCTCCCAAAGTGCTGGGATGACAGGCATGAGCCACTGTGCCCAGCCTAGAACCGATATTTCTGCCTCAAGTGTTTAGTACAATTTGCCAGTAAAATTATCTGGGCATAGAGTTTCCATACCACTAGAATGTTTTCAATTATAAGTTTATTTAATATAACAAATAATATATTCATATTATCTATTTCTTCTCAAAGGTGGTTTTGTAGTTTGTATCTATGAAGGAAATTTTCAATTTCATCAAAGTTGTAAAACTTATAGGCATGAAATTTGTAATAATATTCCCTAACTGTCCTTTTAATATCTGAAAGCGCTATACTGGTATTCCTTTTTATTTTACTCCTGATATAAGTAAAAACTTATACTTTTTTTCTTGATAAGTCAGCCTCAATCAGTCATTTATATTGCTCTTTCCAAAAATCAGCTTTTATTTTTGTTGATTTTATTCATTGTTTTCCTGATTCCATCTTCATTTATTTCTGTTTTTGTATTATTTCCTTACTCTTACTTGCCCTAGGTTATATTTGCTTTTTGTTTTTTTACAGTAGAAGCTTAAATCATTGATGTGAGACCCATACTCTTTCTGACATAAATATTTAATGGTATAGATTTCTCTTTAAGAACTACATTAGCTGTATCTTGTATCTCATAAATTTTGGTTTGTTGTACTTTTGTTTTTATTTAAGTAAAAATATTTTTGTATTTTCCATGTAACTTTACTTTTGATCCATGGATAGCTTAGCAGTATATTGTTTCATTTTTTAGGTATCAGTTACATTATTGACTGCTGGTTTTAATTTCATTATAGTCAGAAAACAAACAGCATGATTTGAATTCTAGTAAATATGAGGAGGCTTGATCTATGGCCCAAAACATAGTCTGTTTTGGTTACTGTCCCACGTGCATTTGAGAAGAATATATATCCTGCAGCAGTTGGATGGAGTTTTCTATAAATGTCAACTAGCTTAAGTTGGTTGATTGTATTCTTTGAGTCTTCTATATCCTTACTAGTTTTCTATCTACATGTTCTATCAATTATTAATATTGGGATCCTGAAATCTCCTATTATAATTGTGGATTTTTTCTTTCTCCTTTACAGGTTACTGAGGTTATCTAACTCCTTCATTATGAAGTTATCTTATTAAGATGCATAAATGTTTAGGATTGTAGAAAGGTGATCAATAGGATATAGAAGACTTGAACAACACAATTAACCAACATGATATAGTTGGCATTTATAGAATGAAGTTGCACACCATTTGCACTTCTAATCAACAATGTACTAGGAGAGAAATACAAACAGTATTCATTGCAGCACTGATTATCATAGCCAAAAGAATGAGAACGACCAGAAGTAGAGAAAAAAATACATAAACCATGGTTTATTCATATGATGAATACTATGAAGTAACTAAAATGAATAAATCTTCATGTGTCAATTTGATTAAATCCCAGAAACAAAATGTTGAATGTAAGAAGCAAGTTACAAAAGGATCCATATAGTATGGATGAACGTTTAAATTATTATTTAATAACAGACCTCAGCTTTACGACATCTATGCAATTAATTTATTTTCTCTACAAAAAGCACAGAATGTAATCACCTTAATTTATAACTAAAAGATATTTGATATAATCCAAGCAGTTCTTTCTAATAAAAATACTTTATGAAGTAGGATTATGAAAAAACAAATGCAGTGTGACAAATATATATGAAAATTCTAGCACAACTATGAGAAAAGTAAACACGGAGATACAATTAATAAGCCAATAATGGAGACAAATAATGGAGATAACAGAGATTGTAAGATTGAATTGAAAAAACACACTATATTTTATCTACCAGAAATCAACTTTATAAAAACACAGAATGTTTAAAAATATGATTTAAAAAAATACCCATAAATGTTAATCAAAAGAAAGCAGGAATCACATCTGAAAGACAAAGTAAAGCTCATACCAAAGAATATTAACAGGTTTAAGGTAGATATTACATTACATTAAAGGAGATGATACACTAAGAGGATATAACAACCCTTAATGTGTTTGTACTTAAGAGTAGAGCTTTGAAACACATAAAGCAAAAAAAGAAAAGAAAAGAAAAAAAATGACAGAATGAAAAAAATAGAGAAATCCACAACTATAATCGAACACTTCAATAGTTCTCTCTAATAATCAATAAAGACAGGAAATTAAACATCAGTAAGGACACAGGAGACCTGAAAGACTCTAAAACGAACTTAACCTAGTTGACATTTATGCAGCACTCCCCCTAATAATAGCAGAATATATGTTCTCTTTAGGTGCACATGGAACCCTGACCAAAACAGAGCATTTTCTCAGGTATAAAACAAATCTTAACAAATGTAAAAGACTGGAATTGTCAAATCTGTGTTTTATGGTCACAGAAGAATCAAGAATCAATTAGTAACAGAAAGATATCTGAAAAAAATCAAAATATGTGGAAATTAAAAATATATTTCTACATAACCAAGGGATAAAATAGGAAATCACAAGGAAAAGTAGAAAATGTTTAAGCATAATAAAAACTCAGGGTACCAAAATATGCTTATACAGATAGGCAGGATTTAGAAGGAAATATATAGCATTATAGTTCATATTAAAAAAAGATGTTCCAAGTGAAAACCATGAAGAAAATGAAAGAACCCAAAAGCTAATTGTTTGAAAGGATCAATGAAATTGATAACCGTTTAGGCACGCTGATAAAGAAATACAGAGAAGACACAAATGATCAACATTAGGAAATGCATTAAGTACCGCTACATCCATCACAATGGCTGAACTGCTACTCAATGAAAAAAGTCATTTATATGAAAACTGAATAATGGAAAATTTAAGCATCATTTTGTTAGCATTGAACACAAATGTGGTAAAACTATATAGAAAACCATTGAAATGATGATGACTGAAATCAGGACTTTGGCTTCCTTAGATAAAGCCAGCAGATGTAATTAGGGTGGGGCGCACAAAGGCTTTCAAAAGTATTGGTAATGCTTTGTTTCTCGAGTTGTATAACAGGGGCCTCTAATATTTTTATTGTTATTATTTAAGCCATAAGAAAAAAAATCAATCTATTTTCCAATTATTTAAACAATAAACCTGAATTATTTTTAACTCTAAAATTCCTTAACAGAAGCTAGCAGCTTTCAGAAAAACTGCCAAAAATATCCACAATTAGCACTGATAAGCCTAACAGAACTTTTTTTCCATCTCTAGCCACACCATAAACTTTTGCTCTCCGTAGTCTGACAAAATAACACACATTTTACAAGATGCTTTCTTTTCTCTGGGAGAGAGCTACCACACAGTAACTAAATGTACAGCTCAAATAAGCTGTATTGTTGAAACCTCTAAGCTGAATATCAGTGCCAGCAATATTCTTTATTAGGATCTCTTCTTATAAGTGGACATTTTTATTTTCCCCCAACCCAGGCCACTCTTCCAATAAGGAGAAATAAACCAAGATAAATAAAGTCAAACAGTCGAATGGTAAAGATTAAACCTTAATTTTCATATTAGTCATAAAACTCCATGAATCCAAAAGGAAATGCTGAAATGTTCAATATGGTTTACTTTTTATAACTATTTGCTTTTCAAGAGAATCTGAGGATACTCAGCTTGTTCATTTCCCCACAACTATAAAAGCGTATCCTACTAAAGAGGCTGATTGCTAAATTTAACAAAGGAAAGATTGTAGATAAACCTGTTTATCAAAAGACGTTCTTTCAGCAAAAAACACAGAGATGTTGCTCAGAGCTGCCCTTTGCCTTCTGAGAATAGACACACGTCAGCAACTAAAAAGGGCTGTGCCAAAGGAAAAATACGGTAAGATATCAAAATTTCTATTTTGTGAGTAAGTATGTTGATATTTGAAAGCATCAACATGATAGTATAGAAATAGCAATAGTAAATGTGGTCAAAATCAATGACATTTTGTTGGAGCCCAATTTTGTTTGTAAATGGGGAAAGGTATAGGTAATAACATTATGGGCACAGGATTCCCTAAATCACATCGTTACTAATTCTATCCCATCAAGGACAAGAAATCTTCCAAACCACAAACACAGGCAATGTAGCAACTCAGGATATTCCAGTTTTTCAGCGGCCATTAGCAGTTTATAAACTTTCCTGAACAATGCATGTCTTGGGGAATTTTATGGGCAGGGAAGAAATGGAAGGGGTTGTATCAGTGATTTATGTATAAGTTAACTAGAAACCTCTACCAAAATACTTCCACTTTTGTTGTAAATCTTCATTACCACATTTAATTTAGTAGGCCATAGTCTCATCAAAAGTCAAACCCATTTACTCTATTTTGACACTTAAAAATGTCTGATTAATAGAGCCAGTAGGTTTCACATCTATTACATCTTTTATTTTTACATAATTTATGTCAAGGAAAATATCCACAGAGTTTGTGCCCGATTGTCTCCCTTCACCAGCCTATGATCATTTATGGAGATATTCTCCAAAATTCATCACCAGATCCAGGAGATCATTAATAAGCTGTCCCTGCTGGGCTGGGAAGAGCAGGACAGGGGACAACACTGATGTCTCGCTCATTGGTCAAGCTGCTTCTGCTGAAAGTACAGAAGGAAAAGGAACAGATGTTGCGGTAATCGCCAGTGTGATACAGTCACGAGCAATCATTTAAAGAAAAAAGCTCAAAAACAAACTTTACAAAAAGTACCTCAAAGACTACATAATATCAATCAAAGGCAAGAATAACATAAACCAAAGCGGAAAAAAAAATCCCTTTTACGATGCTACTGTAAAAAACAAATCAAGCATATTTTTACTAATTTTAAAAACTGTCAGTTCTTTCTTGGTGAAAACATGAGTCCATATGGCATATTGGGTCTGCTAGACTACCATGAGGACATGATCCCATACATGAATTTATTTAAAGGTGACTTTAATAGGGACAATGTTAATCAATTTAACCATTCACTTTTATTGTATCACTTGTAATTATAACTGGCGGCTGCTTTTTTACATCCACACAAAACCAGGACTTCAAGGAATTGGACTGACATTATCTTGAGCTCTCATTTATGTATACCTTGATTTATTTGGTGTGGAGGCATTGTTTAAAAAATAATTAGGCTGTCTTAAAGCACGTTTAAAATAAATACAGTCATATTTAGAATGTAGCACAAGTATTGTGGCCCAGCACTCTACCCAAGCACCTGAATACTACTGGGAGCCTCCAGCAACCAGGCAGAATCGCAAATAAGGATGAAGTCACCACAGAAGCTTCTGGAAGGTTATGTTTCTCTTTTATTGCACATTAAATTGACTAGTTGGCTCCGTATCTCCACATGAAACAAGCAGATTCATAGTGGCAAAGCTGATAACACTTGGAAATCCTTTATGAGGAAAACCTAAATGCCAGCTCTAGCACACACAATCTAAAGTACTCCAGAACAAATGACTATTCATCTTGACCCCCTCCCCGTGTCCCCTACATTGTTCTGTGTAGCTCAGCAATGTCCCGATTGCAAAGATGAAGTTTCCTTATTTCCCAATACGATCTCGAAGGACTCCATTGCATATGATTCCCTAGTTAAAATCTGCCGATTAACCACTGGGAACACAGCTAGACCTCTTCCCCTCCCCTGAAAAAGTAGGCCACAGGGAGAGCAACTCTTCACATATCTTTGTAGCTGCCAAATATTAAGAGATGAGATGTGATAGTATATCCATTATGCTTTGGAGGATAATTTTAATTATGTGTGTGTATTACCCCTCATTGCGCATACTCTTAAACATTAAAGTGGAAAAATACACTAAACTCAATCATGACTATTCCATGAAAAATAAATAAATAAAAGAATGAGTGTGTTCTGCAGACCCTTGGCCCATATTTCTCCAGATTCTGGGCACACATGGTGCACAGCTGTTGCCTAAATCTGGCCTTTGGGGGCCAGGATGAAAGAAAACACAATTAGAGGTGAAATAAGCAGGTGTTTTCCTTTGTTTGCTCTCATTATTTGAGTGGGAAGAGCAAGGTAACTTCCTATATGGCAAAGCACACAAAAGAATTCAAACTTTTCATCTAATGTCTTTGTTTCTTAACGGCAAATTGACAGTGTTCTTTCTGGGAACAAATTTACCATCATGGCTATGGAGTACAAGAATGAAAAAAAAAAGTCTTTGCTGGTCTGAGCTAAAATACATTTATGACACTAAATCCTACTCTGCCCACTCCTTAAATATTAAATAAACATTAATACAGAACTTACTCCAGCCCACCTTTTATTATAGATAACTGTAAATTCCTCATCTCCCCTATCAGAAATAAACTCCTTGAGGTCAGGAATGATATTATTCAGTTGTCTTCCAAACGCAGATCTTGCATAAATATTTATGAAATGATTTGCATCCAGCCAACACACCAAAATATCTGTAGAATGAATCAGTTCTGAGTCCCTCAGGGAAATGCTATGAGAACAAGATCTTTTTTGGAATTATGATATTTGAGACAAGTGTAGTCTATTCACACAGGTAACAAATTTTGCTTACTGGTAGTAATTTAGTGCAAGGAAACAAGGTGGACAATTCAAGGAAAATTCTCGTTTCCAAAGCAGAGACATAACAGAATGAATTTTTTTTTCCTCTCTGTCTGTCCAACATCATCCCATGTGTATATTCCTACTGGATTGCTCTTATACTAGTTATATATAATTTTAAAACATTAGTTATACTCATGAACACATGATATTGAATTGATATTGTATTTTATATATATATATACACATTATACATGTTAATCTGTGAGCCTGAAAGCTATCAGTATGATGTTGGCTGTAATGTCTCTGCGAAAGTTTTAGGCAGAAGGAGTTGTGTGGGGAAAAAAAAAATCATGTGTCTAAATTCTAAAGAGGCAGCCAGTGTTGGATTAAGCACATGCAAGTAAGCGCATCAAAATATGTTTAAATGAATTTTATGTGTTACATATAAAATACATATGCATGTAATGCATTGAACTAGTCATTATTAGAATAAAAGTAGTCACCTTTACTCTCTCACTCTCATATTTTTAATAATGGCATAAAACCCTCCATGCACAATCACTCCAGCAAAAAATTTTTTTTAGTGTTTAGGGCCTGTGAAGTCTTTTTTTTTAATTTTTATTTTTTTATTTACCAGCGATCTTCTGTCACTAAGATCCTCTAAAATCTTGATGTGGCCCTAGGGACAGATCCTTTAAACAGCATGGTGACAGTACCAAAGTGAGAAAATTCCAAGGAGAAAACAAACTTTGAGGAGCAAAACTGGGAGCAATAAAAATAATCCCCACCCCATCTCCATACTCAAGATTCTTATTTCAATTATTTTTTAAGTTCTAGGGCTTATTTTATAAAGAATGATATCATTACCTTAAGAAAACTCTAATAGGTAAAACTATGAAAAAAAGGGGTTTTAAATATTGGTAAAAGAAGTTTATAAAATATTTCCCTGAATTAGGAACAAAAATATGCTTTTTTCTTATAGGATTTAATATTTCCATACACAGTAAAAATGATGATTTTGTAAGCCATGTTTTAACATAGCATATAGTTGCATTTACAAATTCAAAAAAGTGTTTAAACCTAAATAAGTCCTTAGAATAAAAGTTTTATATAACGTGTATCCAAATTTAAAAAATATGTTTCTCCCTATATTTCTCAAGTTGACCGCTGTTCCACACCTCATCCTAAATCCTGTCACAATATCCTCTGAACTTACAAAGCTCAAAATCAGAAGACACCTCTCATTTGTATTACCAGCACCTTAATCTCAGAGTGTGATTTTCAACAGCTTCATTCTGAGCATAGGGAAAGTATTCTTAGTCATTCTGCCTACCAGGAAGTGACTGGATTCATCTAAGAGCCAATACACTTACATCTAACCCTAGAAGGAATCTCTCTTCCTAAATTTGAAGAAAAGGAAGAAGGAAGGGGGAGATTACATGTAACTACTTTTATATTTGAATCACAGCACAGTTATCCTAGAAATGCTAATTTACTAATTTTCAAATTAAAAGATGACTGCCATGAAGTTTTATCTTGAGTAAAGTTCAGAATTATTTTACTAAGTGGCTTCAATAGGTTGGTGGCTTGGATAAATTAAGTTGATGCAGATCTCCCTTTTGTTACACTTAATCTACTGTGTCTTCCCCCATTGGGCAATTGTAGGTTTGCTATTAGAGGTGCAAAGCTCTTAATCTTCCTCAGTATGATAACTACAGCCACACTGTCCTGAGGACAATTGTGAAAAGAGGCAGAAAGCAGTAGCACATGATGTTCATTCATCGGGTGCTGATAGTGCTTGTGACATGGGGCATTGTTCTGATTTACTTGAACAAATCTTCAGAGCTTTAAGTGATTTCAACAGAGACTTTAATCTCTTGCTGCAATTAGTGCTCTCCACAGACTTGACATATTATCTAATCATTACATCTCTGGCCTTAACAAATCTCACTGCCCTTTTACTAATTTGATTAAAAAAAAAAGGCCTTCTTGTTTCCAGAGCTGGTGGTTTTTACCCCTAAAATATATTCCGATAACATTAAAATACATATAAAATGCCCACTTATAGCTCACAATATATATGATAGAAATCCTTTGTTCTCAAAATTCTACACTCTCAGCAATTCTTGAATTTTCTTGATGTTAAGAGAAATGTGTACAAGGAACGGTAAAAAGACAAAAAGTGGTTTTCTATTTTATATTTCAGTTTTCACACAGGCTTTGAATACCACAATTATTTTGTGAAAAACTATCCACTCATCTCCACACAAAACCATGCAGACATTTTCTCTGGTTCCTATCTTTCTACGGCTACTGCCCTTTCCCAAAACATTTTCTTATAAAACTAATTAAACTCAGAATACAAAAGAAGAACAAAAGACACATATCAAACTCATTGCCTCTCATTTTATTTTTCACAGCTGCCAACAAAGAAAGGAGAGAAGAGGAAATACATGGACATAAAACATAATTGACTAGATTTTTTTATCAGCAGCTATAAAGGTCCATAAAAGGATATGGTTCAAGTATTTGCTAGGAGATAGTCTAGACTTAACAGTGGATTGTCATAAGCACAGATAAACAATTCAACGTTGAATTCCATGCTTTTTCTATGCCATGCTTTCATTGGTGCTGTTTTTTTTCCTACTTTGAATGCCCTTTGTTTCTCACTCTGAAAATTCTACTAAGCCTTCAGGGCCATTTCAAATGCATTCATCAGTGAAGCCATACCCCAAAATACCAAGGCCAAACTATTTCTTCCTCAGCGTTCCAAAAACATATTTTGTATTTCACATTACAATTTATAATCCCAACTCCTTACCTATCTCCCCTCCACAACCACCAGGGTTAAGAAATACCCAGTATTACATAGAGTAGATACACATTTATAGCAAACTGAATTGCCAATAAGCTTATAAGATCTCTTACACAGAAACAATCACATGTCAAATGGCAAAGCAAAACTTTTTTTCTCATCCCTGTGATTACCTGGAGATATATACCTTTTCAATGAAATATTGAATGGCCATTAAAAATGTGTTTATCAAAAGCTAGGGAATTTTTCTGATATGCCCTTAGGTGAAAAAGGCAGAAAATTAAATTGTATAGAATTTTGATTTCAACTATGTATGAAATATATAGCTTGAGAAAAGTTTGGAAGAAAATACCAAAGTAAATAGCCTTCAAGATCTTAAAATGATCAAATATATTTAACTCCCCTTTCAAATTCCTAACTTGGAAGTCAGTGAGTGGTACTGACACCCTAAGCAGAACCCCCAATAACAATTCTCGGGCGCGGTGGCTCAAGCCTGTAATCCCAGCACTTTGGGAGGCCGAGACGGGTGGATCACGAGGTCCGGAGATCGAGACCATCCTGGTCTACACGGTGAAACCCCGTCTCTACTAAAAAATACAAAAAACTAGCCGGGCGAGATGGCGGGCGCCTGTAGTCCCAGCTACTCGGGAGGCTGAGGCAGGAGAATGGCATAAACCCGGGAGGCGGAGCTTGCAGTGAGCCGAGATCGCGCCACTGCACTCCAGCCTGGGCGACAGAGCGAGACTCCGTCTCAAAAAAAAAAAAAAAATTCTCAAAACTTAGGGTGCCGGAGACTACAGAGGAGAGTGCACTGTGAAACAACTGTCATTGCGAATTCTGCCCGCAGCTCCAGGGAGAGACACCTGTTCCACACACAGAAGAATGGGCCGTGATACTCATTCCAGGCCCACCCTTAGAAAAGGCCACAGTGAGCGAGAGAAGCTCCTAGGGTGCAGAATTGAAGGAGGCACCCATTCTCAGGTTCCTGCAGGCCTGCTGGGCTTGCCTCACACCAGTCTGAGAGTACCTGCCTATTTGGTTACATTAAAAAATAAAACAAAAGCAAACCTCTAAAAAGATGCCCATCATCATATGGGTGAGATTATTGCCAAGAGGCTGCTGCCTACTCTTGCTCTACATCTTTAAAAGCAGTTAGTCCCCTAATCTAGCAAAATAAAATTTAAAGTAATTTTACGTTTCTTTCTCTCTTAAGAGAAATTATATAAATTCCAATATTGGATCAATATACAGTTCCTCCACCCCAGACACAACCATCGATAACAAAATGAACAATAGGGAATTAAAGGAAAAAAGCAGCCATATGAGAGAATTCTTTAGTTTGAAAGAAACTGACCAATCTAAAAGAATTAAAGCAAACACACTTTTATGAAGCACATTTGCAGCAAAAACAAGACATTATTAAATCTCAATTTAGTATTCTTATGCAAATTTGAAAACACTGCATCTATAAAGAATAATAGAAACAGATGTCAAAACATACTATAAATTCATAACAATTAAAAAGTATGATACTAGCACCAACATAAATATATATTGGGAACGAACACAATAAAAATCTCAGAAACAATTCCATGTATATTAAGAAATGATTGATTTGACTGCACTAATATTTAAAAATTTGTGTGTAACTTTAAAACCTCATCGTAAACACAAAGTTAAAAGGTAATCAAATGTAAACAAAGCTAAATAGAAAAAGCAAAACTAGGAAAACAACTTTCAACATGATACAGAGAAAGTAAATATTCTTACTACATAAAGAGCTACTTTAGAAAGAGCAATAGAGCAATATTCCAAAAGATAATTCAACTAAAATATATATATATATATATATATATAGAGAGAGAGAGAGAGAGAGACAGAGAGAGAGAGAGCACACTGCCTTAGTTTGCAAGGGATGCCATAACAAAACACCACAGGCAAGGTGGCTTAAACACCAGAACTTTATTTTCTCACAATTCTGGAAGCTAAAACTCCAAGATCAAAGTGTTGGCAGAGTTGATTTCTTCTGAGGCCTCTCTCTTTGATTTGATGATGGCTTCCTGTATCTTCCCATGGTTCGTCCTCTGTGTCCAAATCTCCTCTTCTTCTGAAATCTGCTCTTCTTCTAAGGACGCCAGTCATATTGAATTAGGACCCACACTTTAATGGCCTAATTTTAACTTAACTGCCTGCTTAAAGAGCCCCTCTTCCAGTAGAGTCACATTCTGAGGTACTGGGGGCTAGCAGGTTAGGACTTCAACATAAGAATTGTCGAGGGCAGGATATAATAGCCCCCCAAAGCACCTACCATTTGCCATTTTTCTAGGCACATCAACATACAAAGCAGATGACAAATCTTCGCCTTATACAGCTGACATTCTAGCAGAGATGTCCATGAGAGATAAACAATAAACAGCAAACATAATAAATCATATTTTAGAAGGTGATAAGCACTACAGAATAAAACTAAAAACAACGTAGTTTAAGAAGGATCGGAAATGCATGGTGAAGATTGCAATTTTAAAATAGGATAGTGAGGATAGGCATCATCAAGTCAAAGACACTTGATCAAAGACGGAAACAAGAAATGACTGGGAAATTATATATACTCAAAAGAATTAGAAATAAACTAAACGTGAAATTTGCTCAACTCCAACAAAGCATCATTTATCATCTAGTAAACTGACAAAATATTTTTAAAATAATACCAAATGCTGGCCAGGGTAATGAATAAAGGGTTAATGGGAGTATACGTTTGTACAACTACAAAAGAGTAGGGAAATGGAAAGAGAATGTCCATGGAGGAAAAAGTTCCCTACATTATATCATGATCAAAGATGAATATAAGATGGGTTAACAATCTAAATATGAAGGGCCAACACAAAAATAAATAAAACATAGATTATAATAGAAGAACATTTTAAGAAACATCTACATGACCTAATGGTAGACAAATATTTCTTAAACGAGAGTCCAAAAACACAAATCATACATTTTTAAAAAAGATGGATTTGATTCTGTTCAGTGAAGAACACCACAGACAACACTGACTAGGAGAAAATAATTGCAACATCTGAAACCCATAATAGATTACTCTCTAGGATACATGGGGAATATTTACACATCAAGAAGAAAAATGTTCTGTAGAAGCTTAAGCTTATTTAAAAATAAAAACAAAAAAAAAGAAGAAGAAAAGTAAAGGAAAGCCTACAGATGGGTAAAGAATAATAAACAATTCCCTGAAAAGAAAGTCTGAATGGCTAACAAATAAATGAAAAGATGCTGAAACTCACATATAACCGAGAAATGCTAATGCTAATAACCAGAAAGATACTAATTCATATGATTGGACTTAGAAAAGTTTCCAAAGAGGTAAATACCATGTGTTAGCAAAGCTGTTAGAAGCAGAGCCCTCACACACTGCAGAGAAGTGTCACCCAAAAATAATCTGGTAGCATTTAGGTTGAACTGTTTGCCCTATGCCCCAACAATTCATGTTTGCCCATACATTGCAGATGAATTCTTGCTCATAGAGTTCCATGAAGGGACAAACATCATGGTTGCTCACTGTAGAGTACTTTAAATAGCAGGTAATTGGAGCCTGAGTGTCCACTAACAGGGAAATGAAGAAGTAAAATGTGGTGGAGATATAAAATAAAATACTATCCAGCAACTAGAGCTAGGTGGTCTAGAGTTGACTACAACAAACTAGATATACATACAGCAAAATTGATAGATGCCAGAGGCATTGTTATGAGTGAAAAAAATTAAGAAATAAGGCTGGGCACCATGACTCACACCTGCAATCCCAGCACTTTGGGAGGCCAAGGCAGGCAGATCACGAGGTCAAGAGATCGAGACCATCCTGGCCAACACGGTGAAACCCTGTCTCTATTAAAAATATAAAAATTAGCTGGGCATTGTGGTGGGTGCCTGTAATCCCAGCTACTCAGGGGGCTGAGGCAGGAGAATTGCTTGAACCTGGGCGGCGAGGTTGCAGTAAGCCAAGATCACGCCACTGCACTCCAGTCTGGCAACAGAATAAGATTCCGTCGAAAGAAGAAAGAGAGAGAGAGAGAAAGACATATTGGACAATATTATCCATGTAAATTAAAAACATACCACCTACAATGTAACTAGAAATATACAAGGACACGTGTATTTGAGAACATATGTCAAACATGATATCAGGATGAATGTCTATCAAGAGTAGGCAATGGAAGTGGCAGCACTAAGGAATAAAGGAAGGAAAAGAAAACATGAAATAAAACAGAGGGGAAAAAACAAAGAAGGTAGAGCATGAATTGAAAATAATAATATGCTATGAACTGAAAAGTATTATAAATTCAGGTCTCTCTACCTAAGGGCCACAAAAGAGAGGGAAGATGAAAACTATCCCATATAAATTTCTGAAATTAGTGCAATGCCACTTAGGAGTCCAATTTTTGAAGCTGAATCAGATTTAAAATTTAATTTAGAAGCACAAATAGTTAAGAATGAGCATTAAAATCTACAAAAAGGGGAGATAAGATTTACACTTCCAGTCATTAACAAAAACAAAAGTTTACAATAATTAACATAAAATAGTATGGATGGCAGAAGAAAATACAGTCAGGGAAACAAAGTTCAGAAGTGAGTCAATTAAACCTCTTTTCTTTATAAATTGCCCAGTCTCAAGTAGTTCTTTATAGCAATGCAAGAACGAACTAATACACCCTTCCCACCCATTTTCCCAGTACTCTGGGTATCCTCTATTTACAAGTGTTTTTTATTTATTTGTATTCTTGGTACCCTCTGTTTAAAAGTGTTTTTCATCTATTTGTACCTTCTACCCTACCCCAACTCCCCCTAACCAAAAGTCTCTGGCTCATCTTTAACATTTGCAGGTGTTGGGGGAAGTTTTCAGAAAGAAGTAACTTCCAAGGTGAGACTTGAAGGAGAATGAATAGGACTTAGCCATATGAAGGAGGTGGCATGGGGGAAAAGCCAAAAGTTCCAGATGACTTGACAGCAATTTGAACAAGTAGACCCAAGAGGACTCAGTGACTGGCTAGGACGCACATTGCAAGGCAGCAGGAAAACACGATACTCTTTTCTGAACTGGGTACCTGAGAGGACGGGAATAGGATTAATTAAATTAGAAAACATGGCAAAGCAGAATAAAATCTGCAGTTTGAAAGACATCAAGGAAAATACTATATTCATTAGAAATATGGCACTTTGATGCTGGTAAGATTCAAGCTAGATGTTCAGATCAGGATCCATAGCAGCCAAGCTCGGAGAAGTGAGAATGGATGATGTTACCAATGGCCTGAGTGTAGAGAGAGAAGAGTAGAGCTGGAGTGACAGAACACTGGGAAAACTCATTTCCGCTAATTGGGAGATTAAGTGAAGAAAAAAAAGATGAAGAAAAAGCAGAGTAAAGAGAAAAGCAGAAGTGTAATGTAAGAGGAACATCTGTATATTTCAATATGAAAGAATCCAACAGGAAACAAGAAAACAAAACAGTTGTAAAAACTAAAACTATATAAATGTGTGAGAAAGAAATTATTTTACATAATTTGTTGTAGTTTAATCATCAAACTAAAAAGTAAAAAATATTCTCTTAAAATACACATTTTAATCTTGGATGTTAATATTTTTAGAATATACTAATTCAATTAATTAGACTATAATCATCTTATCTCTATGTTAATGTTCAGTTACATATTAAAAATATACATCATCCTTTAAGATATTCAACATTAATAAAATTACTTTGTAATATTTTACGATGATTTTCCTTTCACTAAAAACAAAATATAGTTATATAAAACATTCATTTAATATTTACTAAATATGAACAAAAATTAAAATAAGTAAAAAAGAAAAACAAATCATCCAATGTCCTCTGTAAATACTCCTGACGGGCATGACTACCCCTGATCTTTTGAACAAACAGCCTTTCTATATTTGGAAAATTCTCATCTTAAGAATTCACTTTAGCAGCATAAAAGTCAGAACACAAAATGCAGTCTCCTTAGCATTCAGGCAGGTGACTTAGTCTAAAATGTGCCTGTACAAAACCTGGAATCAGGTATCAGCAACTTGAGGTAATGGGCTCTGTGTGGAAGTTCCTCCTCAACTGCAATCCATGTGTGGGTGGTGGAAGAGGTGTCTGGGTTTCGACTGCAATAGCAGCGGGGGGATGACTTTACCCTATTTGATCACTGAAGTTCTCAGTACAAATGATTTTGGGGACGTAGCACGGGTGGCATTTGTTTCTTCTGAAGCACCACAGAACAACAGGAGCAAATGATGGTTTCCTCATCAGGTTACAGGTGGAACATGGTTTAAATTTTTTTTTTTTTTTTCTGATTCTCTATGCATCCTAGTATGTCTGTGCTAACGTCATTTTTTCAGAATTCCATTAATCAGAATTCACTACTGACTGGTGCTGATGCATTTGCCAAAAACAGAAATCTAGTACCTAGTACCTGAAGGCACTCGGTGATGAAACTGCTAATTAAATTACTCCTATGGGCTGGTTGCAGTGGCTCATACCTGTAATCCCAGCACTTTGGGAGGCTGAGGCAGGCGGATCATGAGGTCAGGAGATCGAGACCATCCTGGTTAACATAGTGAAACCCTGTCTCTACTAAAAATACAAAACATTAGCCCAGTGTCATGGCACATGCCTGTAGTCCCAGCTACTCAGGAGGCCAAGGCAGGAGAATTGCTTGAACCCTGGAGGCAGAGGTTGCAGTGAGCTGAGATGGTGCCACTGCACTCCAGCCTGAGTGAGGGAGTAAGACTCT
>NW_012111919.1:3263126-3268012 GCF_000951035.1 Colobus angolensis palliatus | reverse complement strand
TATATAAAACCCCTGTGGTCACGGGGATGAAGGAACCACTGGAGGCAGTGCCTTGAGGGATCCAGTGACCACGGCCATGGAAGAGCATGAAGAACATGAAGAGCCCAAGGAATTGCAGTTTTGCAAAAAACTGCCTGCTCCTTACTCTATTGCACAGCTTAAATGAAGACAAGTTCAAAGTCCTAAACTCTCACCTCAAGGCAAAGATTTAAAAACACAGAATTTCTTTAACAGTGGGATAAAAAGTTATTCACAGCTATAACAAGGCCAAAGTAGCTAAAAATAATTTTTTCCTGCTGATTCCTTATCTTAATCAGGAAGTATTGACTTTATAGCTTCATCAAGGTTTTTATGTGAAAGGTAGAACCATAATTGGGAAATATTATTCCCCCAAACATTAGAATGGAAATGTATAGGAGGTTTGAAATAACCTAAATTACTCCAGTATCTAAGTCTGCTGAGGAGCCCTTGCCAAAAGCAGCCCATTCCCTCTTGATTTATGGGGCTGTTTTTAATTTGCTTGAAGAGCAAGGTCTTTCAAGACTTTTTCTAAAGCAGCTATTTTTTAAGGAAAAGACAAATTCCCCTCAAACCCCTTCAGATTGCCACTGGACCTATAACCAGAATCAAAGTGTAGCATTCCATAGAGAGCCAGTTACAAAAGTCAACCCAACAGAAAAAACCTAATCATGAAAAGAACTGCAAGGGTGATTATTTTAACATTAAAAAAATCGGAGAAGATGTCTGGGAATTGACTCTAAGGGTACAAGGCCAAGAGCAGACTAACAATTTTGAGAATCATTTATCAATATGAGTTTACTTACCAAGGATTCTGAATTTGATGTATTGGCTTGAGCAGCTGAAAATGGTTTTAATTTTTTGTTTACTTGGTTGACAACATTCTTCTCAACATCACTACGTTAAATGAAGTTAAAGTGTCTGTCAGGAAATCCTTGGTATAATGCGTTGAAAGGTATCCAGAAATTTGGGGAGATGGTAAGGCTGAAGTTCATTTATCATGAATGGCTCACTCACTCATCTTCCTTTGTCTCCCAAGAAAATCTAAAAGACATTCTCTAACTAAGTAATTTAGAAATACATTGGTTGAGGGAAGTACCAGCATCTGTGAAAAGTGTCATAGTGTCCTCTGTAGAGCAGGATGCTGGTGGTGGTGCCACGAGACATAAGGATGATGATTCCATTGGAATGACTAGATCTCAGGATGGTATCAGCCTAGGGGTTGAACTTCACCACCAAAAAGAAAAGAGGGCATAATTATTGTTGAGTGGTAGCCAGGATGTTCTGGGTAGTAGTGACTTCTGGTATTAAATAATTGATGAGAGGCCTGAGAGAAAGAGACAACAGCCTTCTAAGGTTCTATATGATTTGTATAACTCAAAAACCTCTGGGTCTGTTGAACAGGCCTGACATGAGCCTCCAAAACAGAGACACAGCCCTTCACATAATACTTAGATCTGAGTTAATTCACAGACCCAGAGCTGCTTAAATGAAAGGGAGGTTAGCTACCTGTAGTACATTCCATAACTCCTCTTGCTAATTTTCCCCAAGGGCACCTGAGGCCATTAGGGGTAGGGAAATGCCTAGATCTTTAGGGGACTGTTGCACATTAACTTTGAGTAGATGTTAAACCCTAGGAATCCAGAAAGTTACTGTTGTAAACTAGTCACAGATAAATGGAGTTCAGATACAAATCAGTCTTGCAGATAGCTCAGTATGATAATGGACGCATCCTATGGTCCTTTTCCCAGGTCCTTAGCATATAGTTGGACTAGACAAACTACGAAATAGAAGAATGCTGAATGCTGACATTAACTTTTTATTTTTTTCTTGAGGTGGAGTTTCCCTCTTGTTGCCCAGGTTGGAGTGCAATGGCGCAATCTCGGCTCACTGCAACCTCCACCTCCCAGGTTCAAGTGATTCTCCTGCCTCAGCCTCCCGAGTAGCTGGGATTACAGGCATGCGCCATCACGCCTGGCTGACACTAACTCTTTAATGTAATGTCTTCTATGGTAGGAATGGCCAAGTGGAAGCTTCTGGAATGCCATCTTTTCATCTACATAGTACATTTAAAGGAACACCAGATATCTCTGGAGAATTATAAAAATTAGTGCCACCACCAAATTCTTGGAGGTCACTGAGGTATGAATTCCTAACACTTTCCTATTTAACTCCAAGACAGGTCTTAAAGAAGGAAAACTTTATCAAATGATTATGTCAATTGAAGCCACTGGTCCAGTTGTAGTGGCCTCTTCACTAAAGTAAAGCAACCCAACTCCTAGCACCTGACATGCAGCCTGTGATCTGGAAATTCTTTTTCTACTGACCAGTAAAGAAACAATACTCAGTGGAGCTTGCTCTCATTCAGCAGTAGCAGAAGTAACTTTCACTATTTTGCCTCAGGGTAAACCACCTGTAAGGGTTGGTAGAACAATTTAGTCTACTTGGACTTTTACCATTTCTCATTTTGCAGAATTGTCATACTAATGGAATCTGGGAACTAGGAAGTGTAAAGTAAATGTGACACTTTGATAAGTCACGTGGGTGGTCAAGCACTTGAAATAATCTATGAAAATACAGGGACCTGAAACTTTATTGAAGATTCTGGGGCTCCAGTGACCTAAGGTATGTTAGAATATTCCCTGCAAAGCAAAAGGAAAACTGCCATGCCTGTCATCTCCACTGCCAAGAAACATGTCTAACATTCGGGGGAGTTCTTTGCATTCTGGACTCTACGTTCATTGTATGCTGCACTGCCACCTCCCTCTCAACCCACACTTCTGGTCCTAGGGAGAGCTCCTTTGGCCAGCTGACTGAGGAAGGACAGATTGCTGAAGCATTATTACGCAATTCAAGTGGCCTTGCATAGAACAATGGGGATGTAAAATCCGACCAGTGAGAAGTTTAAAATGCTACATGGATTAACAGAATCTTTGAAGCAAGATGACTAGAGGATTAGACATGGAGAGTATGGAGAAAGAGGCATGGGGATAGAGCTCTCAGAAAGGGCCCAAAACATGAACATATTTGTGTCTCACATGATGATCACCAGCATGCCACCTCTACACAAGAGGCTCCCAACAAAAATGAAAGAAAAGATAATGTGGCCTGTGAATGTCAGTCAATTTCTTTTCCCAGATTACCCAGTACTTGCTTAATAAATTTATTAACATAATGGCCACTGTGGCAAGGGTGGAGGTTTGCAATGTTTTGTCAATACATATTTCACCTCACCTGGGATGATCTGATTACAGAGAAACAAACTTGCAAGCAATAGAAACTGACAGTGAACTTCCAAGAGGATACCAATCCCAAAGGACCAATCAGCTACCCAGTAGCAGTTAATTTCATTGAATTTTTCCATCATGGAAGGCCAGTAATTTGTCCTTACAAAAGAGATGTTTTCTCTGGATTTGGATTTGCTTTCCCTGTTTGCCACTCTTCTGCCATAAACTATCATCTGAGTACTTACTGAATGTGTCATTGAGTGTCACAGTATCACACACGTTGCTTTTAACAAACAACTAATTTTCAAGTAAAATAAGGAAGAATAATTGTTATTGTTTATGGAATTCATTGGTCTTAACAGGTACCTCATTACTCAAATGCAACTGACCGTTAAAAATGGTGAATTAGTTGATTGAAGATGCACTTCTCATTCTATCCAAAAGACAATAACATAAATACCTTGTGATGCAGTCCTAAAAGATGAAGAATATGCTCTGAACCAGCCATCCATGTATGTCCCATATTTTCTATAGCCAGAATAAACAGTTCCAGGAACCAAATGGTGGAAATCACACCTAACTTTTACAACTAATGACTTAATTGCAAAATGTTTGTGTCTCATTACTATTCTGGGCTCTTCTATTTTAGATGTTCTCATTACCCAAGAGAATGCTTTCATTCAGGGGTGCAATAGTCAGTCCAATTAAAAACTTAAAAAAAAAACAGCCTGCTACCTGGCTATTCATGCCTCCTAATATCACTGGATGAATAAATTCTTAGAAAATGCAGGGAAGGGTTGTAATGTTGTTGGCTGGAGTGATTGCTCCTAATTTTCAATGAAAAATAGGGATGTTTTTTCACAACTGGGACAGGGAAGAGAATGAATAGAACTCAAAATCCCCTGGAGGGCCTCCTGGGACTACCCTACCCGGGGCTAGAGAAGAGTAGGATGATGACATCCAGGCAAGACCACAAAGGCTCAGATCCCTCAGAAACAAAGGTTCGCATCCCCTACCATATAAAGAAATAAGACCAGCTGAGGTGCTAGATGAAAGGAAAGAAGCCATGAAACAAATGCATTATAAGAAAGGGAATGAAAACATAGTAACTATGGACTTGTAATTAGTTGAAGAAGCAAGAGCTGTAGCATCTCCCCATATTTTCTTCCTTGCTTTGCTGTAAATATATTTATAAATTCTACCTAATTTCTTTGCCTCCTCCAATTCCACTACTATTTTTGTCTGGGATGTTTTGATAGTGGCTAATTTCACATTTTTGTCCACAAGTTATAGAATGTCAAAACAGGATTACAATAAAACCAGAAAAGAAATGGATATCACTCAGAGAGGCCAGACTTACAGTCAAATGAATTAAGATAAGAGACTTTGGGTTGTCCCTTTTGAGGATATCGTGATCATGTATCCATTTTCATTTTAAATAATAGTTGTATTGCATTAAGAAAGAGCATTTTATGTCTTCTAAAGGTTTGAGTATGGAATATGAGTGTTTATTGATATGGGGTAGCCAAAGAACCAGAAGGGACATACTGTATTTTTGGCCAACCAGAAAAGAGCAATGTAAGAAAACCAGTTCTGCCTGAAGCTTCCTTTTTTCTTTTTTTTTTTTTTTTTTTTTTTTTT
>NW_012111919.1:3248470-3263076 GCF_000951035.1 Colobus angolensis palliatus | reverse complement strand
TTTTTTTTTTTTTTTTTTTTTTTTTTTTTTTGGCACTAGTGGCAGGAACAGCCATTTCTTATTGATTTTAAGGTTCTGCTTCTGAATCAGAAATGACATTGGTAGGGAATAATGATTAGCAACAATTGTATCTAGGGTTACACAGGGATAGTAGCAACAGTGACAGTTTTCTCATTGGGCAAGTTATGCAACATGATTTCAGATAATTCTATCAGATACCTAATAACCTGTGCAGTTAATTTCTTTATTGCTTAATTCAGCCAAAGTCAGCTTCTGTGACTGCCAAATTAAAAAAAAAAAAAAGTCCTAAAAGGAAACAAATGGTATAGTTAGGGGTCTTTGAAGAGACTTTAATAAAGGTCTATATGAGGGGTTAAAGGGAATCAACAAGGGATGGTGCAGTACCCTAGGGACTAGCAACAAGAAATCCCCTAAGCCTTAAGAAGCAAGGGGACAGAGTGGATACTAAAACCCAGTGAGAATAGCTGTAGGAGAAGATCACCAGATCAGAGCTGCGGTCTTCAGAAAAGGAACACAGCAAGCCCATGATAAGTTGGTAGTGAGGAAGGAAGGTATATAAACATGCCAATCTCACTATTTTCCCAACCTCTGATCTCCTGTCTATGTATCCCATTGGCCAAACCAAACAAAATCCAGAGGATAAGACATCCCATTGATGTAACCCATAAAGTCAGTCTCTGGGAAACAGAAAAGGCTGAGAAAGAGTGGACAGTAAATTTGGAGGGAAAACCAGAAAATATCTAGCACACTCTGACAAATACACCCTCTCACTAGACATTTTAGTTTATTTCCGGGTTTACATGGCAATGGTCATTGGGGGGAAGATATTAAGATTTATCAAATTATTTGATAATGCCACAAAGATACAGAATTTCTTAGGTAAGAGGCAGAAAGGGGTCAGAAAGAGTAAGCAAGAGTGTTTAGGACTGATGAATACTTTGGGTCTCCCACTCCTTTTTACCCTATATGTCTATTGAATGTCCTCCCACTCCAGTAAACAATCCCCATATCATTTTACTTTTAAGCATAAAAGTGCAAGAATTTCAAAATCAAATTTGTTTTACTAAAATCTGAAAGATTTTTTCAAACAAAAGAAAAAAAAACTTTAAATCATCCTTTTAAAAATATTTATCTTTCACATCTAATCTATCAGAGAGTCTTGATGTCTCCATCTCCAAAATATATCCCACATACATATAATTTTTCCCATATTTACCACTACTACTGTAATCTAAACTATCATCATTGCTCACATAGTCTTTTACATGAGAAAAATAAAGTAAAACTGCTTCTTCACATTTCATCAATTCTATACATTATTCCTCTACTTGATTTTCCTAATAGCAATTACCATTGTCCAAAATCATATTGCTAATTTATTGTTTACTTCTCACTGTCTGTCTCCCAAATAAGATGTTAAGCTCCATGAGAGTTGAGAGCTGTTTTATTTACAGATACTCTCCAGGTCAGGGACAATAGATGCTGAATAAATGTTTGCCAAATAAATAAATAAATGAATCCTAAAGTATTCCTCAATATTGGGATTACCAGTACTCACTAGCCTGTACTTCAGTTTGTATACTGTTGTTTCAGTGCATTTGATATAGGCAATTTTGAGAGGGAGGATGTAGATTGAAACTGATTCTTCATGTTGATTAATATTACATGGTTACTGATTAACCTTATTGGTGTTCAATTTGTATATAATGATTAAAAGAGACAATGATTCTATTAAATTGTATTCATGATGTACCATAAAGGCAATGAATTAGTTACATCTTAAGAAGTTAAAATAACAATACCTTCTTTGTTTTTCTATTTTGCCCAAGATGCTATTTGGATTTTGAACATTAAAATGCTAACAATTTTTAAATCAAATTGGTTATCTAAAGTCTGTAGAATAGAATGACAGAAATAAATGATACTATAGGTTTTTACAAAACCAAAACTGGAAGGTTACAAAAACAAAATTAAAAGGTTCATCAAAAAATTTGCTAATTGCTCTCTCGGTAACAATAATTCTCAGTAAATATAATTCTTTCACTGAAGACCTTGGGAAATAAGATAGGATCCCCGATCTCAAGGAACTCAAAACCTATGCAAGATCAAAATCAATAAAATTAAATGCAACATAAGGTGAAAAGTGATTTAATACAGTAGTCCCCGTTATCTTCAGGGGATAGTTCCAAGACCTTCGGTGGATTCCATAAAACCATGGGTCATACCAGAACAGATATATACAGTCATCCCTCCGTATATCTAGGGGATTGGTTCTAGTACCCCCATGAGTACCAAAATCTGCAAATGCTCATGTCCTGGATATAAAATGGTGTAGTATTTGCATATAGCCTACGCATATCCTCCCACATACTTGAAATTGTCTCTGAATTACTTATAATACCCGATACAATGTAAATGCTATGTAAATTGCATTTACATTGCCCAAGAGGCTATATTGTTTTATGTGTATCATTTTGTATTGTCTCGTTATTTTTATTGAAATAAAAAATATTTCAATAAAATATTTTTGTTATTTTTGTTGTCACATTTTTTATCTGCAGTTGACTGAACTCGTTGATTTGGGCTGTGGATGTGGGACCCTGTGCTATGTTTTTTTTCCTGTACATACATACCGATGATAAAGTTTAACTTGTAAATTAGGCACGGTAAGAGATTAACAACAATAATTATAACAAAGAACAGTTTTAACAATACACTGTAACAAAAGTTATGTGAATGTGGTCTCTCTCACTCTCTCAGAATACCTTATTGTACTAGACTCCCCTATTTTTGGACTGCAGCTGACTGCAGGTAACTGAGACAAGGGAAAGCAAAACTACATATATGAAGGGACTACTGTAACAGTGCAAACAAAACCATGACAACATGAAAGAGGGGGCTCTATCACTTTTGCTAGAAGAGTTAAGGAAGGCTTCAAAGGTTACATCTGAACTGAGCATCTAGTATAGAATCTAGGTAGGGTCAGGGTCAGGAGAATTCGTTATGCTGACGAGTTTGGATTTTACCCTGCACTCAATGCAGTCTCTGACAGATTTTAGTTGGCTATATATATATACACACACACACACACACACACACACACACACACACACACACACACACATATAGCCGGGTCATCATTTTTGTTTTAGGTAAATTAGCTTCATAGGATTGCAGAAGGCCAACTGGACAGAAAAGAGAGCAGAGGCAAAGAGATCAATGAAAAGGTTATTGCTGTTTGTGGCGTGAAAGAAAAACAGAGTAGAGATCATCAACCTCTTCACAAGATGACGGTGAAACAAAAGGCAAATTTCTCTTCTAATGCTTAGGTCCAATAGCGTGTAAGCTATGAACTATTTCTCTCCTCGTAGCATTGACATAAAGAGATGTGTGTGTGTGTGTGTGGCCACTGCTGAAAGTAAGGTAAATAAAACTCAGTGAGTAAAAATTGAAAAATTATTTAATTTTCCCTTCTGGGGTGTTTTTTCTTTCAGGTATGAAGAAATCCTATTTGCTAAGAACTCCAGAGGAAACGTATTTATTGTTGTATTTAGGTACCTCATGTGGCACATGTAGTCTCCACATTACATGGCACTGGGGAAAAATGATTCCAAAAATAAAAGAGAGAGAGTGATAAAATCAGTCCATGTCCCCATTCATTTAGGAATGAACAAGCAGAGCCAATCTGCCTGGCCAGTTAGAAGATCCTTGTCACTAAAGACGTTCTGAAATCTACTTTATGACTCTTACTGTCTCTCTACTGTGCTGTGTCAGGAAAGTACACTGTAGTTACACCTATTTTATCACAAGTTATTTTTCCCTTCTGAACTCTTTCCTGTCTGGCCCTTTTCCCCTCTAATACATTTCCCTTGACTCTAAAATTCCATCACTCCACAGTACCCGCACATTTTCTCTTTCTTCAACAGCCCGTTCTCTTCTGACCTTACTTTACCAGAGAATCAGCTAAGAACCCTGATCTTCGAATACATTTGCCTCTGGTCGCTTTATATTCTATGATTCTTCTCCAGTACAACTTGCTAACCACTCCACACCTTCTTTGATATAGGTAATAATATCTCTAATGAGTAAAGTTGCTAGAAATATATAAATTAGGAGCAAAAAAAGGCATTTTGGTTTAAGCATGTATTCTTAAGATTACTTCTCTCCGACAGTCAACCTATCATAAAAAGTCAGTACTGGGTCTCCACCTGGTGGCCAAAATTTCTACTTTTAAATTCTAAAAAATCTCTATTTTTCACTGCATCTTCCTGAGAATGACTTATCAAAGATGAAATATATGATGAATTATCCTAAAAGGAATGCACAATCTAATTAATAATTCAGAAGGTTATAAGTTTAATAACACACAAATTAAAGACATCCTTACAAAATAAAGTCTAGCAATCTTAAAAACGGAGCCCAATCTCATGCAGAACAACAAATAAGAAAGCAGATGTATTCTAAATTGAGCACAGAGAGAAATTCGGTCACACTCAAAAATTGCATTTTAAAAGGGCATATTATATGTCAGCAATTTCCCTAAGTACAGGGATTACAGTGAACAAGACAAGCAAATTGCTTCCCTTTAAAAAGCTTACATTCTTGTGGAGGAAGATACAAATATATCTGTATTACAATGTGAGTTTGGCATTAAGGTTATAAAGTAAAATAGAGTAAGGAAATAGTTATGGAGATGAGAATATGTTACTTTGTGGAGAATGGTCAGGATCCACCTCTATAATAAGACAATGTTTAAACAATATACTTAAGTGAGAGATGTACATATTCCTGAGAAAAAGTATGTTGGGGCAGCAATGGTGTGTACAAAGGACCTGAGGCAGAAACATGGTTAAAGGTCTGTACAGGAACAGTGTGGCTAGAGAATGTGAGTAATGGGAATAGTGGGAGATGAGGTCAGAAAGACAGTGAAGGGCCAGACATGCAGGGACTTGCAGGCTGTATAGGGACTATGAATTTTATTTAAATGTGGAGGAGAGCCCTTGGAAGTTTTGGGCACGATCACATTTGGGTTTTCATTGACTCCGACTATGTGAAGAACAGACTTGGTGTGTGCTGGGGGACAGGCAAAGGGAGTAGCAGAGAGGCCAATGAGCACTCTGTTGCAGTAATCCAGGTGAGAAACTGATGGTGGAGTGGAGGGGGTAAAGGTTAAGAGGGCTGTGTTTTAAGGGAATACCAATAGGAACACCGGTGGGATATGAGAGAAAAACAGCAATGAACAATAATGCTAAAGTTTCTGTCATGACAACCAGGTGAACCAGAAGCCAATTACTAAGGTGGAGAACACTAGGGAAAGAGCAGGTTTGGGGGAGGAAAACAAGAATTAAATTTAGAACATACATTTAAATTGCCTATTAGGCATCCTTGTGAAAATGTCAAGGACACAACAGAATACATGGGTTTACACTTCAGGGCCAATGTAAGAAATGAAGCTATACACCCAAAACAATTGGTTTGCACATCGTATCGGTAAATGGAAAAATGTGGATGTGTTCTTCAATATAATCCACCGGAAAGAGTAAAATGCATCTTAAATTGAAGGCAGTATAATTCAGAACACGTGGGTAAATTTTTTAATTGAGTAATCAGAGCTCCTCCTACATGCTGAACATATATCCTAAGCACCATAATATACAAAGAAAATGAGTCTGGCCAACATAAGGATACCTTGTCTCTCCAAAAAGTAATTAGTTGGGTGTAGTGGCACATGCCTGTAGTCCTAGCTACTGAAGAGACTAAGGTGGGAGGATCGCTTGAGCCAAGAAATTTGAAGTTACAGTGAGCTGTGCCCATGCCACTGCACTCCAGCCTGGATGACAGACGAAGACCCTGTCTAAAAAAAAAAAAAAGAAAATGGAAGAGAAAAGAGAAAGAAAGGTTCAGTCACTGCCCAGAAGCTTTCAGTCCTAGTAGAGTGATAAAATAATTGAGCTTTTAAAAATTTAGCAGGAAACAAACATTTGCTCAGTATGTGAGAATAAGCAGGACAGTAGAAGAGAATAGGTGAAGATACCCAGGAGGTATGTAAAGAGATGATGGCCGGGAGGATAATGGTGGTGACATGATCAGACAGATGTGTTACAGAACAAAGCTTAATGTCATTTTTTCAAAAATAAAATAGATTTAATAATTTAATTTCATATGTAGGAAAACTATTCTAAATATTAAATCACATGATTAACATCTCAATTGTGTAAAACAGTCAGGCAAAGAGATACTCCAGATACGTGAATTTTTAAACATCTGGAGATTGACATTTCTAGACTTGAACACATGTTGCCCTAGCTGGCTGCCATCACTCTCATAATGTAAACGTTTAGGTACTGATAAAATAAGATTGCCAGTTAATACATGATAAAGGTTAGGCTCTATATAATAAGAATATAAGCATACTGTGTAATAATTTCTTTCTAGGCCATAAGATCAAGTCAAGTTGATCTTATCTTGGGTCAAGTTTGCTGACAGAAGAATTATATAGATATACGTGGCTAATATGGTTCCTGCTGCATGATGTATGTTTAAACCAAGAAATATTTGCTGAGCTCTTGTTATATGCTGATCCCTTGTTCAGTATTAATGATTAAGGTGAATGAGATCATCTCTACCTCAAGAAATAAATATATAATCAGATATATCAACAAATAAATAATATTGCATTCTAAGAACTATCTAGGGTGGGGTGGGGGTAGTACCTAAATCATTGAACGTTTGCTGAATAAACTTAAACCACAGCTGGGGTGACCAAGGAGTGTTACATCAAGTACAGGAAGCAAAAACTGGTAGAGACCCTGAAGGGGGTCATGACCCCATCCCTAAAACCATTCTGTGTTCTGGAGCTCTGGGCCTGATATGAGAGGGGGAGCCTAGACGATCTTTGATATGCCTTCAGGACCTTTCTCCCATTGTCTTGATGATTCCTACTATCAGTGCTAACTTCCTTAGCAAATCGTAGCTGGACCATGTCCTTAGTTTCTTCTCCCAAACATGATTTTTCACTCTTTACAAGGCTAGGCTGAGAGTTTTCCAAATCTTTCCACTCTGCTTCTCTTTTCATTATAAACTCAGTTTTTAAGTCATTGAGCTATGGCTCAAGTGGCCCCAGGTGCAGCTTGACCCGCCACTCCAGAAAGAACAAGCCCTAAACCTTGGCATTGTCCATGTGGTGGTAATTCTGCGGATGCACAGAATGCAAGAGCTGTGGGGGCATGGCTTTCTCCACCTAGATTTCAAAGGATGTCACAGACAGCCTGGATGCCTAGATAGAGACTAGTTGCAGGGGCAGAGCGCTACCAGGCCAATGCCAAATGGAAATGTGGAGTAAAGGTTGCTTCAGAGAATGTGAGATAAAAATAACCCCTTTATCATCTAAGATGGACCCTAAGGTTAAGAAGAAAGCTACCTATGGATGGAAGGTTCAGGACCCGGCTGGCATGGCAAATTTCTAAATTTCTACAGCTCAAAACTCCATAACTATAGTAGCTATCAGATTACTCCTAACTGGGATTTAGAGCCCAGACTGTTACAACTCTGATTGGACAGAGGACCAGCACTACACACATTCTTTTCTGATAACTGCAGACCTTAAGCCAGTTTCAACCAAACTTTGTGTCCTATAGTTCACCTTTAACATAAAGTCAAATTGCATCTCATTTTAATGCTAAAATCCCATCCCAAAGTGAACATGGCATGTATGTTACATATATGTTTACTCATTGCACATGTGCTCAGCTCCCCTCCTAAATACGTATAGTTTTTCCCCAAAACTTGATGAACATTATGATACTATTGTGTGATACAGGCCCTATGAGGCATAAAACCCATCCCATCCTTCTTCTCTTCAGAGAGCACCTTCGGCACATGCCAGGGACCACCTCTTCCCAGTCTGCAAAATGGTATCACCAATAGAGCTCTCATTTCTACTATTTAGCCATCCTTGTGGTCTTTTGGATGACAAGAGACATGCTGGACACCATAACTCATACCATATAGTTCAACAATGTATAGCTAATCACTAACCAATATCATTTTGTAAACTAATGATAATTCCTAACAACCTTGTATTAAGCCATTATTTGCACCCCGCTTTTCCTTTAAAAATCTGTTTGTAACAAAGGCCGAATGAAGTACATCCCAAGGCAAATTGGAAGTGTTTCCCAGGCAGCTGTCCTCACCTCGGCTCAAATAAACTCTTTAAAATTATATTTGGTGTCTTAGTTTCTTCCTTTAGATCAACAAGACTTACTTGGGACCTGTTTACCCTTTCTTCTTTCTTATTGCTCCCTTTTAGAATGTGAATGTCTATCCTATGCCGGTCTGACCACTGTATTTTGGATGTAGTCAATTTGCTCTGATTTCACAGACTCACAACTGGAGGAAAATTTGACTCAGAATAAATTGAGTCTGAAGTCTCGAATGAGACTATGGGCTTTTGAGTGACCCCATATTTCATGCATTTGAAACTTAATACTCAAATTCATATACTGATTAATGGTGGGGACTTTCAGAGGTAATCAGAATTTGGTAAGATTATCAGGCTGGGGCCCTGGTGATGAAACTGGTGGCTTTATCAGAAGACAAAAGGAGACCTGAGCTGACACACATTCTCTTGCCCTCTCTCCATGCAATGCCCTCTGGCATGTAATGACACAGCAAGGAGAGCCTCATAAGATGCCTGTGTCATGCTCATGGACTTCCCAGTCTCCAAAATCATGAGCTAAATAAACTTATTTTGTTTATAAATTAGCCAATTTGTAATATTGTTATAACAACAGAAGATGAAATAAGACATACATAAAAGGGAGATCATGCAGTATTTTTCTGCCTGTATCTGGTTTATTTTACATAGCATATAGTCCTCCAGGTTCAACATGGTAAGATTTTCTTCTTTATAAAAGCTTGGCTAGTAATTCCATTGCATATGTGTATATATGTACATGTGTATGTGTGTGTGTGTATATATATATATATATCACATTTTCTTTATTCATTTATCAATGAACATTTAGGTTGTTTGCATATCTTGGCTACTGTTAATAATGGTGCAATAAACATGGGAGTGCAAGTCTCCTTTCAATATACTACTTTCATTTCTTTTGCTTATATACCAAGTAGTGAAATTGATGAATGTAGCTAGTTCCATTTTTAATTTTTTGAGGAATCTCTACATAGTTTTCTATAATGGCTGTACCAATTTATACAATAGTGTAAAAGGGTCTCCCTTTCTCCACATTCTTGTCAATATTTGTTACCTTTTTTCTTTTTGATCATAGACAGAACAGGTATGAGATGATATTTTATTGTGGTTTGATTTGCATTTCCCTGATGATAAGTGATGCTAATCACCTTTTTATAAGCCTGTCAACTATTTGTATGTCTTCTTTCAAGAAATGTCTATTCAGGTCCTTTCTCCATTTCTGTACCATGCTGAACACCACTGATAAAAAGAAGATATTTGCAGTGCCCCAGAATTATAAAGGAATAATATCTAGAGCTGACTCTATAACTTATGAGTCAATATCCACATGTGGCTATTTAAATTTAAATTAAGTAAAATTAAAAAGTAATTATTCATAGATAACACAAATAAATGGAAATACATCCCATGCTCAGGGAGTGGTAGAATAAATATTGTGAAAATGACCATACTGCCAAAAGCAATCTACAAATTCAATGCAATTCCCATCAAAATACCACCATCATTCTTCACAGAACTAAAAAAACAAAATCCTAAAATTCATATGGAAACAAAGGAGAACCCACATAGCTAAAGCAAGACTAAGCAAAAAGAACAAATCTAGAGGATTACATTACCCAACTTCAAACTATACTACAAGGCCATAGTCACCAAAACAGCATGGTACCGGTATAAAAATAGGCACATAGACCAATGGAACAAAATAGAGAACTTAGAAATAAAGCCAAATACTTAACAGCCAACTGATCTTCAACAAAGCAAACAAAAACATAAAATAAGGAGATGACACACTATTCAGCAAATGGTGCTGGGATATTTGGCAAGCTACGTTTGGAAGAATGAAACTGGATCCTCATCTCTCACCTTATATAAAATCAACTCAAGATGAATTAAAGACTTAAATCTAAGAACTGAAACCATAAAAATTCTAGAAGATAACCTCAGAAAATCCCTTCTAGACACTGGTTTAGGTAAAGACTTCATGATCAAGAACCCAAAAGCAAATGCAACAAAAACAAAGATAAACAGATGGGACTTAATTAACCTAAAAAGCTTTTGCACAACCAAAGAAATAATCAGCAGAGCTAAAGACAATCCACAGAGTAGGAGAAAATGTTCACAATCTATACATCTGACAAAGGAATAATATCCAGATCTACAAAGAACTCAAATCAGAAAGAAAAGAACAAACAATCCCATCAAAAAGTGGGCTAAGGACATGAATAGACAATTCTCAAAAGAAGATATACAGATGGTCAACAAGCATATGGAAAGATGCTAAACATCACTAATTATCAGATAAATGCAAATCAAAACCACAATGTGATACCACCTTACTCCTGCAAGAAAGGCCATAATAAAAAAATTTTAAAAAAATATGTTGGTGTGGATATGGTGAAAAGGGAACAGTTTTTACACTGGTGGCAATGTAAACTAGTGCAACCACTATGTAAAACAGTGAGGAGATTCCTTAAAGAACTAAAAGAAGATCTACCATTTGATCCAGCAATCACATTACTAGGTATCTTCCCAGAGAAAAAGAAGTAATTATTCAAAAAAGATACTTGCACACACATGTTTACAGCAGCACAATTTGCAATTGCAAAAGTATGGAACCAGCCCAAATGCCCATCAATCAACTAGCGGATAAAGAAAATGCAGTACATATGTACAGCATGGAATACTACTCAGCCACAAAAAGGAATGAAATAACGGCATTTGCAGCAACCTAAATGGAATTGGAGACTATTATTCTGAGTGAAGTAACTCAGGAATGAAAAACAAAACATCCTATGTTCTCACTTATAAGTGGGAGCTAAGCTATGAGGACACAAAGTCGTAAGAATGATACATTGGACTTTGGGGACTCAGGGGAAAGGGTGGGAGGGGGATAAGGAATAAAAGACTACACACTGGGTACAGTGTACACTGCTCCGGTGATGGGTGCATCAAAATCTCAGAAATAAAACTAAATTCTAAAAATGCTGAAAAATAATAAAAAGTAATTTCTCCATTTCAGTAGCTATTATGCTCAATAGCTAAGTGAGGCCAGTAGTTCCTTACTAGACATATCAGAATAAAATGCTTTCATCATCACAGAAATGTCTATTAGAGAGTTCCAATATATATTCCTTATATATTCACAAAAAGAATTTAAAAAACCAACAGGAAAATAGGAAAAGGATAAGTATAGGCTAATAAGCATAAAAAGTATGCTCAAATATACTAATAAGAGAAATAAATATTAAAACATTATATCACTGTTATACCTTTAATACTATGAATGCTGAGCAATGTCAAATGTTGGTGGAAATGTGAACGTATACAGGAATGATCACCACTGGGAGGAGTATAGATTGGTAAAGTCATTCTGGAAAGCAATATAACACTTCTGAGTCAAATTAAATATATGCATTCTCTTTCTGAGTAATTTCATTATTGCTATATATTTTAAAATTATCATAAAGATCCATCCTGGAACATGTTCTTACATATATATTGAAGTGTTATTTCAAGATCTATTATAAAGCTAGAATGTTAATTCAATTTGGTATTTGCAAAAAAAAAAAGATAAACTGATCAATGGAAAAGAATTTGGTAACACACCAACACATATGCAGTCAACTGCATTTTACTATCATGCAATAGGGAAAAACTTTTTGATAAGTTGTACTGAGCAACTGACCATCCATATACATAAATATGAATTTTCATCCCTACCTCACAGCATACTAAAAAATCTATTTGAAATCTAAATGTGAAAGGTAATATAATAAAGGTTTTTTGAAAAAAAAAAAACTCTAGATTACCTTCGTGGTCATAAAATAGTCAAATATTTCTTAAATTGTAGGCAAAAACGAAATGGCTTGGTTTTAAAGTCTGAAGAAATAATTGCTGAGCAGGAAGACTGATAGAAATTATTCAGAACAGAACACAGGAGACAAAGAATTAAAAAAATACATACAGAATACAGTTTTAAAGAAGTGAGAATGAGAACATCTAATTTACATCTAAATGAAGTTTTTAAAAGAGAATGGGGCAGAGGAATATTGAAAGATATTATGGTAAGAATGTTCCAGACTTATGAATGACACCAATACACACATTCAAGAAAACCAATGAATCCAGAAGATATTTGCAAATATCCAGGATCAACAGAAAAAAAAAAGACAAGAATCCAAACGGGAAGGGAGAGGACAAAAGAAAGGAATAGAAAATTTTGAAAAGCAGCATCTAAATTCCCAGTAAGTCAAAGTTTCTTCTAATTTGTAACCTAAGAAATGCTTATAAAAACTGCAGTGGAAACACAGTCACCACAGTGAGTAGAGGAGACTTGAACCTATAGCCACCATGTCAAATGCAAATGTGAATGAACTCTAGATATTGGATGGTAGGAGTGTTATCAATGTTGATTTCCTGATTTCAATGGATGTAGCTTCGTTATGCAGAAAGCAGTATTTACAGGACATACATGCTGACGTGTTGTGAGATAGTATATGTACTTACTCTCAAACAGATAAGGAAAAATAATGTGTGTGCATATACATGTATGTGTGTATATAAATGTGTGTGTGTATATATATCTGCATTCTACATATATATACATACATTAATACACACACTTGATACATACATGTACAAATTCAAAAAAATAAGGCAAATATGGTGAACCAATGAATCTGGGTAAATAGTTAAGAGGAATCATTTTATTCTTGCAGTACTTCTATAATTTTAAAATTATTTCAAAATAAAGTTTTTTAAACTATGTGATTCATTTCGCACCCAAATTAGTAAACATTTAAATTTCAAAAAATATTAAATGATGGTGATAATATGGAGAAATGACAATTTTCATAAACTGCTGGTGTGATTATAATTTCAAAAACATGTAAAGTAGTCTTGCAGTAACTCATAAAATTGAATATGGACAAACCCTATCCATTTGAACTTGAGACAACCCTTAGCTCGAGTTCTAGAATACATTTTAGACACATTCTTGTATATTTGTACTAAAGGCATATTTTTAAAATATCTTATGATGCCATTACTTGTAGAACACCAAAATCAGAAACAACACAAATGTCCATCAAACTCAATGGGTAAATTGTGGTACATTCATATAGTAAGGTATTATACAACAATGAAAATTAATGAGCTATAATTACATGCATCAAAGTGGATGAACCTCAAAAACTTACTAATGACCAAATAAGCCAGAAGAATTAAGTAGGATTCCATTTTATAATTTTAACAAGATAAAATTTTAAAACGTATTGTTCAGACATACGAATGTGAGCAATAAAATCAAATATATATTAGTCACGTAAAGGGTATAAATGTTGAAAAACACTATTTTACATATGTTTTATTTAACAATTTACTAAAAGACTGGACCATATGAGATCACAGCTGAGTTTTATCTAATCTAACTGAGCAGAATTTACTCCAGAAATGTAAGAACAATTCGGATTTAGGAAATCTATCAACATAATTTATTATATCAACAAATGAAAGGTAGAAATAGCATGATCATATTAGTAAGTACTTAAAAGGTATTTAATACTATTCAACAGCTCTTCATAATAAAAACTCTAAGTAGAATAAAATTAGAAGGAAACTAGTTAAATATATACTTCAAAACCATGTATTAAAAACCAAGAGGAAATACCCTATATTCTAAAACTAAATCCACTTCTATCTAAATCAGTAACTAGAGTAGTATTCACAATCAATATTATTAATCATTTTCTTGTAATTTTAATACATGCTATAAGAAAAAATGAAACAAATCTAAAGAATACATTTATTTTATTTGTGACATTATTTTATAACTAAGATATCCAAAATTCTATTCTAGTAATGGTGATGTGGGGAAGGTATTCTCATGCATTGCTCATAGACATTTGAGCTGTTTTTGAAAGCAATATGGTAAAATCTATTAAAATTAAACACATTCTTTCACCCAGCAATCTCACTGATAAAAAGCTATCTCAATCTCAATGATAAAAAGCTATCTCAAAGGGTCAAAGTTACCCTCTGTAAGGATATATAGGCATAGATATCTAATGTAACTATCCCCAATGTAGCAAAAAAAAAAAAAAAAATTTAATGATGAGTAGCCACCAAAAGAAAAGTTACTGAAAACAAAATTAAAATACATCCACAATTTTAAATAGTATGCATACATTTAAAAGAACAAATAGAACTACATTACCTATCTTGGAAAGATTTTCAAGAGGTATGCTAAGAAAAGCAAAATGCGGCCGGGCGCGGTGGCTCAAGCCTGTAATCCCAACACTTTGGGAGGCCGAGACGGGTGGATCGCGAAGTCAGGAGATCGAGAACATCCTGGCTAACACGGTGAAACCCC
>NW_012111919.1:3217513-3248410 GCF_000951035.1 Colobus angolensis palliatus | reverse complement strand
TGGCAGGCGCCTGTAGTCCCAGCTACTCGGGAGGCTGAGGCAGGAGAATGGTGTGAACCCGGGAGGCGGAGCTTGCAGTGAGCTGAGAACCGGCCACTGCACTCCAGCCTGGGCGACAGAGTGAGACTCCGTCTCAAAAAAAAAAAAAATAAACGAAAAGAAAAGCAAAATGTAAAAAATTATGTATGATTTTACTTTTCTAGAACAAATAAACGTGTACATTGTATATATGTATTTATAGATGTATAATCACTCATTCATTGGTTTACATGCACATGGAGAAAATCTCCAGTGTTATAATGACCTACCTCGGGGCAAGGGTGGAGGAATTATATTAATGAGGAGAGGAGGAGGAAAGGAAATCCAAGCAAATAAAGGAAATGAAAAGGTACAGGAAAAAACTAAACTTAGGAATGAATGACATAGTCATATTGATCCATTTATGTCAAATAATATACAAGGTATACGCACAATATCATGAGTGCTCAACAAAAAATGTTATCCTCACGTTAGACACCTGAACTGACTTTTTCCTTAAGTTTTAAAACATGAGATAGTCATGGAAAGACAAGTAGAAATAAAGCAAGCATAAACATATAGGACTGAATGCCACTAGATGTCAGTAAAACCACCCCAAAAAAATACAGAAACATTTTTCTTAACTGCTGGAAAAATTTGCTCTTTTATCTACAATCTTTACCTCTTAGTATATTTGACTTGTACAATATTCAAATCAGAAGTACAGATTACCAAAAGAGAAATAAAGTTCCTTAAAAGTCAGACTATAAGCCTTATTAATAAAGGGAATATTGGTTAATTAATCCCTTAGCAAACAGGGAATCCACAGTCCCTGTTAACTAAGATATCCATAGTGTTTTCACATTATTTTTAAAAGCTCATGAAATATGCCCTTTGAAAAGATGACAAAATTTTAAATTCAATTAATCAATATACATTTATCTCATCTATTATGTATAAAATATGGAGGCAAACTGAAAGAATCATTACATTTATTGAGTTTTTAACCAAGTAGGAGAACAAAATGCAAATTAAACAGAATGTTATAAATAAACCAGTGCAAAGTAATATACAGTGACACAAGTGATATAATCACTTGACTTAGTATCCCAAAACCAAGTAAATAAATAAACAAGCAAGCTACTAGGCAGGAAAAAAACTGCATCATAAACTTTTTCACTGAAACTCTTACTTTACTCACTACCTTCATAGTGACACTCAAGTCTCTTCATTCTTACGGTACCAACAGTATCTACATAATGGCTTGCATACCTATGTTCCTAGCAGCAATAATCATAATCATAATCATAAACCAAAACTGAGAAACGACTGAAATGGGAGATGTTCACTGAATGGAATACTATTCATCAATAAAAATGAATGAACTATTGACAGATGCTATGATGGATGAATCTCAAAAAAATTTTGTTTAGTGAAAGGAGTTAGACAGAAGAGACCATATATTGTATGATTTCACTTAATTAAAATATTCAGAAAACAGCAAGCTTTAAAGACAGATATTAGCATTTTCTTGGAGCAGAGGTAAAGGCAAGGCAGTACATAGGGATTAACAGTAATGTGACACAGGAATGATAGTGGAGTGATAAAAATGTATTGAAACTTACTTATAGTGATAGTTACATAACTTAGCAAAATTTAAATTAGTAATTAGCAATTCTCCCACAAAGAAAAGTCCATGCCCAGATTACTTTACTGGTAAATACGATTAAATTTTGAAAAAAGAAATAATACCAATGCCACAAAAATGTTTTCAGTCATTTCCCAACCCATTGGTATCCTCCTGATAAGAAATCCAGACAAAGACATGATTTAAAAACCAGAAATCTACATACCAGTGTTACCAGTATTACTTATAAATATAGATGCAAAATTCCTTAACAAAATATTAGCACTAAATCCAGCAAGATATTAATAAGATTATATAGCATATCTAAGTGGGATTTAACCCAGGAATCTAAAATTGATATGACATTCAGACACTCAAAAATCACACACTTCTCTTCGTCTTCATGGAAGGATGTCCTAGGATCACCTGACAGATAATTTACGGGGGCCAGGGGGAAAGCCTGTTCCATAAATCGGTCAAATCAATGTCATCTCCAGCCAGTATGAACTATTGCCAAACTATAGCTCAATTCAGAAGCATTCATGAAAAACAATAAGAAACTTTTCCTATGGGCAGACCCTACATCCTTTCTGAATGGAAATAAAAGAAACCTGAGGTAGGTTTCAGACTGCCAGACAGTGGTAACTGGCTAAAGTGGTTGGTCAGGGCTCAGAAGGAACAAGTCTGGAAGATTAGAGACAAGAAAATGTGGTGAAGAGGCATTTGAATGGTCCATTTGAATGGACCAGAGTATGTAAATCTTTTTTTGATTCATACTAATGCTCATCATAAGATATCCACCACAGAAAAGATACTCAAAAACCAAGTGACGAGAATCACCCATTGGGTGGGTGTTATAGAGCCTCTGTTCTCAGCCATGTTAGTGATGGCAGTGGCGGGCTGCCACAGCAGGGAGGGGCGGGAAGGTGGTGGTGGCGGCAGGAGTGCCTGTGGAAGCAGCAATGGCAGTGGTGGGTCCACTGTGCCCCATGTCCCTGAGGCAGCCAAATGCACTGCCCCCACCCTAGTGCAGCCAGGCAGGACCCACCCCCAGGTCCGGAGCCCCCATGCTCTGGGGGAGGGGGTGCAGGGAGGAGGGTGGACCTGGGGCCTTGTTTCGCCGGCCCAGGGCGGGAAGTGGGAGCAGCGCCTACCTCAGGGACCCAGTCAGCGGTGCAGTCACCGTGGCCACCTTGCGAGGTTCCTGTGCCTCAGGAGATGCTCTGCCCAGGACCACCTGGGGCCATGTGTTGGGGATCCACTCCACATCCAGGTGATTGCTGGGCCTGACACGCCCAACAGCAAAGCAGACTGCAATCTACTACAGAAGGCTAATATGGTTCGGCTGCACCCCCATCCAAATCTCATCTTGAATTATAGCTCCCATAATTCCGAGTTTCACTGGGGGGGACCTGGTGGAAGGTAATTGAATCATTGGTCAGGTATTTCCCATGCTGTTCTCATGATAGTGAATTAAGTCTCATGAGATCTGATGGTTTTATAAAGGGGAGTTGCCCTGCATACACTCTCTTGCCTGACACCATGTGAGACCTGACTTTGCTCCTCATTCACCTTCTGCCATGATTGTGAGGCCTCCCCAGCCATGTGAAACTCTGAGTCAATTAAACCTCTTTCCTTTATAAATTACCCAGTCTTGGGTATGTATGCTTTGTTATTGGCAGCATGAGAACAGACTGATACAGAGGTGCTCCCCTGGACAGGGCCGCGAGCCTTTAGAGGAGAAGCTCTGCACACCCTTGAGCACCGAGACCAAGGGGGGGCCTCATGGAAATGCTGCCCCTGCCCTGGACACTGGCCTGGCCCAGCAAGGACCTGGAACCTCTACCCCAGGCTGTGAGGGGGTGCAACTGGGGCTGTGTACTCCACAGAGCCAGTAGGAGCCAGGAGCAGGTAGCAGCCCCACTCTCCCAGGTGCAGCTGCAGTTGCCCACTGCAATGTCAGAGCAAAGTTGGGGCTGAGTCCCCGTGCTATCACACCCTGGCCAGGTGTGTGCATGCTCAGGGAAGCACTGACATGCTCCTGCCACCTCGGCCCCCTCTGGACCTTGGGCACCAACAAGCATGGGGGAAAGCTGAGGGAGGAGCTGAGGGTGGCTCAACGCTGGCCTCCAGTTGCCCCTGGGCACAAGCAGCCTCAGTGCCATGGATGGTGGCAGCAGGCAGACGGACTCCTGGGCAGAAGGAAGCAGGTCCCTGATGAGGCCCCACTTTCAGGCCAGTGAGGGCCTGAAGGCTGGGGGCCAAGCTGCCAGTCCCATGGACTGGAGCAGGGACTTGTGGTGCCTTTTCTGGGCCCACCTGTGGTTGCCCATGAACCAACAAGCATGCACTTCCTCCCCTCTGAGTCCTATAAAAGCCCCAGACTCAGCCAGAGCAGAGCAGAGGATGGAGAGCCAATGAGACAACCAGCGGCATAGAGCAGCTATCCTCCTTGCTGAGAGCTGCAAACGACAGAACAACCTGCCTACAGAGAGGAGCCACCGACTCTGGGGCCTACTCTCTGCCAACAGCTGCAGATGATAGGACAACCAGCTACAGAGAAAGCTATCCTCTCTGCTGATAGCTAAACACTTGGGACAACCAGCTGCAGAAAGGAGCTACCCTCTCTCTTCTGAGAACTGAACACTTGTTGGGATGACCTGCCTACAGAGAGGAGCTACCCTCTCTGTTAGGAGCTGAACGCTCATCGGGACACCCTGGCGACAGGGAGGAGCTGCCCACTGCAGGTCTTTCCTCAGCTGTTCTATTGATCAAGAAAGCTCCTCTTCATCTTGCTTACCCTCCACTGGTCTGCATACCTCATTCTTCCTGGTCACAAGACAAGAACTCGGGACCTGCTGAGTCGCAAGACTGAAAGAGCTGCTGTAATACAAACAGGGCTGAAACATGCCCTTGCTTGCCATATTGCAGGCAAAAAGAAGGAGAGAAGAGCTGTGGCCCTTTGGGGAGCCCAGACCTGAAAGCTTCCCATGCCAGAGCTATGACTCCCTCTTTGTGGCCCTGTAGTTCCAGGCGTCTTCATGTTTCTGGGTACCACTGCATTCCCCAGTGCCAGCTGGGGAAGCTGCCTGCAGTATGCCTGGTCCAGCTGCAGCCTTGCAGAAAGCTGGCACCCATGCCAGCACCTGGAGTTGCCTGCCCTGCAGCAGTGGCCAGTATGTCTGACTGTGCAGCAGCCAGACCCCATGTTTGCTCACACACCCCTGATCACTCCACGTCTGACTCCAGTCTCCCTTGGAGGCATGGGATCCAGGCCGGTAGCGTGAGCTGAACGAAACCTGATGGGAACAAGCCCAGTGGACCCAAGCAAACCTCAGGCAAAGGTGCCACTGGTCACAGGTTTCTAGCCAGAAAAGCAACACCCCAAAGATCCCATAATATTAGTCTATGTGCAAATGGCCCATGAATGGCAACATGGTGGAAGACGTGGACATTATCAATGACTGCAGTATGTTGCTACTTCTCACCAAGTTATATGTAGCAACCCCTATTGCAGATACTTTTGTCAGCAGAAGAAAGCCATGATGAACGCTCACTATGGTATCATCTCTCAAAAGAATAACCAGAAACTTGGTGACAAAATATGTCACCCTGAACTCATTCCATGCTGGAGATAGTAATGACTACCCTTAACAGAATCGGTACCTACTTTTGAATGTGGGTTAACTTCCTTAGCTATAGTAAGTCTGTCAGCCCCACAATATAAGAACTTACAACTTAGTTACTAACATAAGATCTCATATAGCATCATCACCTCAGATAAGAAGACCCATTTTATGTTAAAGAGATACAACAGGCCGGGCGCAGTGGCTCACGCCTGTAATCCCAACACTTTGGCTGAGGCGGGCAGATCACCTGAGGTCTGGAGTTCGAGACCAGCCTGACCGACATGGAGAAACCCCAACTCTACAAAAAATACAAAAATTAGTTGGGCGTGGTGGCACGTGCCTGTAATCCCAGCTACTTGGGAGGCTGAGGCAGGAGAATCACTTGAACCGGGGAGGTGGAGGTTGCGGTGAGCCGTGGTCATGCCATTGCACTCCAGCCTGGGCAACAAGAGTGAAACTTTGTCTCAAAAATAAAAAGAGATACAACAATAACTACACAGCTGTGACAACTACTCATCTTACCACATATCACATTAACTGTCATAGTCTAACACAAAGATAGAATGACCTATTAATGGTTCAGTGCATCCTTCAGGTAAGAAAAAACACTCTAGGTTTGCAGCACTAAAAGAATGGCCAATGTATGGTGTGTTGTACCCAATAGCTGGAATACACAGGGCCTAAACCAAGTGGTATTAAGTAGGAACAGCACCTCTAACCCTCTCCTTAGTGACTCCTTCTCAAAATATTATTTCCATCCCTACCACCTCAGGGTCTACAAGTATACAGGAACTTGTTTCTTGGGTGGAAAGGGTGTGATAATTTCACCAAGGGACATAATATGACTTTCTCAAGTCTGAAACTATGATTGCTGCGTAATCTCTTTCACACCTCATGCTGATAAACCAGAAGACAACTAAACTAGTCATAATATTGGCACAGGAGAATTATTTCAAGTATTATGGGGAACTACACTTGCTACTAAATATGAAGCCAGAGACAACTACACCTGGAACTCAGAGGATTCATTGATGTCTTTTGGTACTTCTATGCCTGATAACAATAGTGAATGGGCAAGTGTAGCAACCTAATGGGTCCAGACCAGCCAAAACACTGGCCAAAGGTACAGGAAACCTAAAATAGTAGAGAAAATAGGAGATGATGAATATAAATCAAAAACTTGAAAACACTGTCAACCATGGGGAGTCTATTATGTTCCACCAACCCTTCTGGAGACTGTAATTAGTCACCTACTTGAAGACTTAAAGGACAGATTGGACTTAATGTGTTGGCAAGGCAGATGTGAGCAGCTTAAAGAATGGGCTGAAGTAGATGCCACTAGCTCCCTGACAAATGACTTCGGTGTAACTCTAATTTCTGTCATAAACAGTGGTATCCCACAAGCCCAGACAGTTTCTAGTGCTGTCTGGGCTTGATATAAATCTAATCATTCAATAAGTGATCTTTTGTTACTAGCTTCTTTTACTTGGCATCATGTTTTAGAGACTCATTCGTGGCATAGCATGTACAAAGGGACTTCAAAAGGTTTATGGGAAAATTGGATTAAAATAAATTAAAATATCATTTTTCTAATGGCAACTCACCTCAAGCATGAGCAGTGTGTCTTTCCATCTTCTGTCTGAGGACCTTCTCTAACACTACAGAACCTGCTCCAACTCCCATCCTTCAGATGGACAATTCTAGTATTCATTCTGACACCTTCTTAGAAATTGAGCTCCCACTGCACCTCACAACGACCTCAATAATGCACCCCATGTTAGTTTTTCCTCCTCCCCTGTGTTGTGCTCCCCTGCTCCCTTCTTCCTGCTCCCAAATAAAGTAATTGTATACAAGATCTTGCCACAATTTTTTTCTGGGAGATCCACACCACAAGGTACAAAATTTGTACAGTCAGTGACCCAGCGATTCTAGCAATGGGACCCAGCAACACCCAACAGAAATCATATATATATAGTCATCAAATGGTACACAGTAGTTTCTATGTGTATTTGCAATAGATGAAAATTGGAAATAAATATCATCAAAAGTAGAATTATAATACTTTATAATGAAGCATTATTCAGAAATGAAAATTAATGAATCACAGCTACACACAAAAACATAGATGGATTTCATATATATAAAAAATTGTGAAAAAAAGGCCACACATATATGCCTATCACAAATTCCATATATAGGTATTACCCAAAAGAAAGGCAACATTATCTTTTTGTTGTTGGTAAGATTCAGTGATAAAAAAAAAATTTTAAAGGAAGGAATTACTACAAAAGTCAAAACAGCAGTTCATTTGGAGAAGAGGGCATAAATACTTGAGGCGAAGAAAAAGAGCTCCTGTAGTCTTGGCACTGTTCTATTATTGAACTATGTTGGTGGTTACACAGGTGTACAAGCTAAAATAAACCCTCAAAATGTGTATTTTTGTGTTTTTCACTTTGTTACATTTTCAAATAGTTAATGTAAAAAATATGTTACACATCAACAGTATTACACACCTAACAATAATATTATGCATAGAAGGCTCTGAGCTGAAGATACTACCAAAGGAATGGCTATTTTCCCCTTCCCAGGCCTATTCTTTTTGTTCGTTTTTTTTTCTTTGAGGTTTTAGATCTTATTCCATTTAGTTAATTTCAAAATCCCTGTACTAGATAATTTTTCATTACATTCTTCTTCTCATCTTTAGTCTCAAGTGAATTCATAGTATAATACATGTAATTTTTAATAACTCCTTTACTGTCATTCACACGCCATTAAATTCACCTTTTATGAGTATACAATTCATTGATTTTCAGTAGATTCACAAAGTTGAGAAAGTACCACAATTATTTAACTTAAGAATATTGTCACTGCCCCGAAGAGAAACCTCATACTCATTAATAGTCACTTCCCATCCTCATCTCTCTGCAGGCATTGGCAACCACTAATCAATCTGCTTTCTAAGAATTTGCCTGATTTGAACATTTCATATAAATCTAATCATTCAATATGTGATCTTTTGTAACTAGCTTCTTTTACTTAGCATCATGTTTTAGAGACTCATTCGTGGCATAGCATGTACAAAGGGACTTCAAAAGGTTTATGGGAAAATTGGATTAAAATGATAAATAAAAATATATAACTTTACTTCTCAATGTAAGCTCCATCCAGTTCAAGGTACTTCTGTAAGCAATGATACCAGACATTTAGTCCATCCCTAAAGAACTGGGGGTGCTGGGAATTTAACCACATCAATGCAGGCATTTTGACTGCATCAAATACAGTTATCCATTTATTAACTGAAGAAAAATGGGTGCCCATTAGAGATTTTTTTTTTTAGATTACAAAACAAGAAGTCAGAAGGAGACAAACAAGGACAGTAAGGTGGATGAATGATTGCACAATGAAAGTCTTTCAGAATTGCTTTTGCTTGACAAGAAGAATGAGCAGAAGCATTGTTAGGGTGGAGAAGGACTCTCTGGTAAAGCTCTCCTAGTCATTTTCCTGCTAAAGCTTTGGCTAACATTCTTAAAACACTCTCATAGTAAGTAAGCAGATGTCATCATCCTTTGGCTTGCCAGAAAATAAAATAAAATAAAAATGCCTTTAGATCCCAAAAATCTGTTATCATGACTTTTGCCCTGGATTGGTCCAATTTGCCTTGACTGGACCACTTCCACTTCTTGGTAGCCACTGTTTTAATTGTGTTTTGTCGCAGGATTATACTTGTAAAGCCATGTTTCAGTTCTTCAAATAACTGTTTCAGGATCTTGAGCCCAGTTGTTTAAAATTTCCATTGAAAGCTCTGCTTTTGTCTTCAGCTGATTTGTGCGCAATGCGTTTGGGGCCTATCAAATGGAAAGTTGCCCCAACTTGAATTTTTCAGTCAGAATTGTGTACATTGAACCAATAGAAATGTCTATAGCTGTGGCTACTGTTTGTGCCATTAATCATGGGTCCTCTTCAATTAAAGCATGAACAAGAGTAACTTTTTCCTTACAAATTGATGTGGAGATCTGCTGCTGCAGTTTTCATGTTCAACATCATCTCATTCCTTCTTAAAAAGAGTTATGCATTTATAAACTGCTGATTTCTATGAAGCATTGTCCCCACAAACTTTTCATAAAGCATCAGTGACTTTGCCATTCTTCCACCCAAGCATCATCATAAATTTGATGTTTACTCTTGCTTCAATTTTAGCAGAATGCATCTTGTTCTGATAGGGTTTCTTTTCAAACTGATGTCTTATCCTTTTTAGTACCTCAAACTAGATCCTGTTCAGATGCATAATATCAAAATAATACTAGTTTATTTTGGTGTAAACAAATTTCTGAAATCCATGCATAAATTTTTCATAATATGAATTTTCTATGAATTTTCGAAGACCCCCCTGTACCAATTATTTTTCTTTTGTTGAATAATATCCTATTGCATGAATATACCAACTTTGTTTATAAACTCTTCCATTAAGGGACATTTGATTTGATTCTATTTTTGGCTATTCTGACTATGCTACCATAAAATTTTGTGCACAATTTTTTGTGTAGATATATTTCTTAAATTAAGTGTATATCCAGGAATACAATTGCTGGGTCATGTATCAACTCAATGTTAATTAACATTTAGAGGAACTATCAAACTGTGTTCCAAAGTAGATGCATGATTTTACAATCTCACTAGCAATGTATGAGAGTTCCAATTTCTCTACATCCACATCAGTACTTGTTATCTTTAACATTTTTTTTTTTTGCCAGCCCACTGGATATCAAGTGCTATTTAGTTGTGCTTTTGCATTTCTGTAGTTGCTAGTGATGGTGAGCACCTTTTCATGGGTTTACTGTGTATTTTCTTGAGAGAAGCTGCGATATAAAACCTTTCCCCATTTATAAAATGGGTTGTCCTTTTAACTGTTGAGTTCTAAGGGTTCACTATATATTGTGCATACAAGTTAATTACTACATAGTTTGCAAATATTTTCCCCATTCTGTAGGTAATCTTTTCACTTTCTTGATGGTGTCCTTTGAAACAAAAATTTTGAACTTTGAGAAGTTCAGTTTTGTCACTCGTGATTTTAGTCATATGTAAGAAATCAATGCCTAATCCACAGAGGTAAACAAGTGCTAGAATGTAGTTCCTGATATCCAAAGCACTTAAGCCTGTGTTTCAAAAGTACAAATGTAAGTACAAGCAAGTAGTAAACTGAATAGTAATCAAGCAGGGTAAAAAGTTTGATCAGACACTCCTGCATAACCCCTGATTCCAAAAGTGATATCCCAGGGACTGAAATAAAAAGCAACCTACTGTGAGACAAAATGGCTTATTTACATGTTTCAGCATTTTTACTTTAACTATAAAAAAAAAAAAAAAAAACTTTCTGAAGCTTTCCTAACCCTGAGCTTTGGCAGCTCGAATTTATACTACCTGAACACAAGAAAAACCATTAAGCCAGGGGTTGGGTCTGAAAATGCCCTCAGGCACTTGGCAAAAGAATATGCAAATTCCAACTGCAGGAAGTACTTTAAACACAGGTCTTAAAGAATTTCCACAGTTCAAAGTACCAAGAAACATGAGTCGACAGTAAAATCATAAAACATGTGGTTTTAAATAAGGTACAGTAAGTAAAAAATAGTTCACAGAATTATTTAGCTACAAATCTGTATCTACAATGAGTGTATACACTGGAATTATAAAATACATGTATAAACTAAGTATTCTTAATATGTTAAATAAAATAAGACACTGAAATTGGGACAGAAAAGAAGAGAATAAAAATGAGCAAGCAAATATGAAAATAAAAGAAATAGTACTTCTAGAGTGGAAAACTATAATTAAAATTAATAACTCAAAATAAACTGCAAATTAAATACCACTTAAGAGTTTATTTGGGAGACAGGTGTAAAGATATTACCCAGAATGCAATGCAAAGAGACTAATATATGGAAAATATGTTGAGTCATAGTATAATAATAATTCACATGTATCAAAACAGTTGTACAAAGAAAAATACAATGGGCAAGAATCCACAAAGATTTAATAGCTAAGAATATCCCAGAGTGGACAAAAAGACCAACCTTTAGATTCAGGAATGTCAGAGTCTCAAGCAGGATAAACATAATTAACAACATTAATAAATAATGTGTTAGGTGTGAAACACCAAATACAACGTGAAGATGTACAGGACCAGGAAGGAAAAGACTACTCATAAGGAAAATGAATTATTGCTAAGCAAACAGGAGACTTCTCAGGATCAAAAGTGGAAGTCAAAAGAGCATGAACATTTTCTAATGCTGAGGGAAAATAACTCTCCATTTCTAATTGTGTAACTATTACAACCATTATTCATGTATACAGAAGAAATAATAGTTTCAAACAAAAGTAGTGTGTTTGTAATGTGTCAACTTTGTTTGGCTGTACTACACCTTCTATAATTTACTTTCTTAGGTGTTTGCCTAAGTTCCCTAGAAAATTGTACCACTTATCTTTCAAGAGTCAGGCTCACAGGTCATATTTTTGAGACTCCTTTTCAACCGTTTCCTCAATCCTAGGAAGTTAGGCACACTGTCCTCTGTCCAGAACACCTATTATATACCTTTGCTACATATCAAAGTATATCTTACTATAACTGATTATTTGTTTCCACCACTGTAATGGGAATATCTTAGGAAATGGAATTTCACTTACTCATTTTTGTATCTCCAATATTTAATATGGTCACTTCCAAAATGTTTGATGAATGAATGCACCTTAGAGGAGAATGTGACAAGATTATAAAAGAGGATAATTTGGTAGGAAGGAGAAGATATTCAGAGGTATCAGTAAGACATAAAAACAGAAATAAAAAACATCTTGCTAAGGAAAAACAATATGAATAGTATCGAAAAAAGAAAATAAGTTGAAGATATTACTTAGATTTCACACTGAACTGTTAATGTATTATATAGCCAAAGGGGAAGAACTATTATAATCTTACATATTCTTAAGTTATATTATAAAATCCATACTGAAAAAAATTATTCTAAAAGTTATATGTAGGAAAAAAATTAAATTTAATGCTGGAGATTTCTGAAAAACATTGAGATAATTATTATACAAACTACAGACCAAATAAATTTTTAAAACGGATATGTAAAAATAATCCAATGTTCTTTTAAAAGTGAAAGTATACTTTCTTTTGCTGTGCAGAAACTCTTTAGTTTAATTAGAACCCATTTGTCAATGTTTGCTTCTGTTGCAATTGCTTTTGGTGATTTCATCATGAAATCTTTACCCATGCCTATGTCCTGAATGCTGTTGCCTAGATTTTCTTCTAGGGTTTTTATAGTTTGGGGTTTTACATTTAAGTATTTAATCCATCTTGAGTTAATTTTTGTATAAGGTATAAGGTAGGGGTCCAGTTTCAATTTTCTGCATGTGGTTAGCCAGTTATCCCAGTACCACTTACTAAATAAAGAATCTTTTCCTCATGGCTTTTGTCAGGTTTGTCGAAGATCAGATGGTTGTAGATGTGCAGTCTTATTTTTGAGTTCTCTATTCTTTTTCCATTGGTCTATGTGTCTATTTTTGTACCAGTACCATGTTGTTTTGATTACTGTAGCCTTTTTATATAGTTTGAAGTCTGGTAGTGTGATGCCTCCAGCTTTGTTCTTTTTGCTTAGGATTGTCTTGGTTATACAAACTCTTTTTTCGTTCCATGTGAATTTTAAAATAGTTTATTCTAAATCTGTGAAGAATGTCAATGGTAGTTTAATGGAAATAGCATTTAATCTATAATGCTACATACTTTGGGCAGTATGGCAATTTTCATATTGATTCTTCCTATCCATGAGCATGGAATATTTTTCCATTTGTTTGTGTCCTCTCTGATTTCCTTGAGCAGTGGCTTGTAGTTCTCCTTGAAGAGGTCCTTCACCTCCCTTGTTAGCTGTATTCCTAGGTATTTTATTCTCTTTGTAGCAATTGTGAATGGGAGTTCATTCATGATTTGGCTCTCTGCTTACCTTATAGGAATGCTTGTGACTTTTGCACATTGATTTTGTATCCTCAGACTTTAATGAAGTTGCTTATCAGCTTAAGAAGCTTTTGGACTGAGCCAATGGGTTTTTCTAGATACAGGATCATGTAATCTGCAAAAAAAAGACAATTTGACTTCCTCTCTTCCTATTTGAATACCTTTTATTTCTTTCTCTGCTCTGATTGCCCTGGCTAGAACTTCCAATACTATGTTGAATAGGAGTCGTGAGACTGACTGTCTTATGCCAGTTTTCAAGGGGAATGCTTCCAGTTCTTGCCCATTCAGTATGTTGGCTATGGGCTTGTCATAAATAGCTCTTATCAATTTGAGGTATGTTCCTTCAATACCTAGTTTGTTGAGAGTTTTTAATAACATGAAGGGATGCTGAATTTTATTGAAGGCCTTTTCTGCATCTCTTGGGATAATCATGTGGTTTTTGTCTTTAGATCTGGTTATGTGATGAATTATGTTTATTGATTTGGGTATGTTGAACTAGCCTTGATCCCCAGGATTGAAGACAATTTGATCATGGCGGATAAGCTTTCTGATGTGCTGCTGTATTCAGTTTGTCAGTATTTTATTGAGAATTTTTGCGTCAGCATTCACGAGGGATATTGACCTAAAGAAACCATCATCAGAGTGAACAGGCAATCTACAGAATTGGAGAAAATTTTTGCAATTTATCCAGCTAACAAAGGTCTAACAGCCAGAATCTATAAGCAACTTAAATATTCAATGGAAAAAAACAAGCAACCCCATTAAAAAGTGCAAAGGACATGAACAGACACTTACCAAAAAAAGACATTAATGCGGCCAACAAACATATGAAAAGAAGTTCACCATCACTGATGATTAGAAATGCAAATCAAAACCACAATGAGACACCATCTCACACCAGTCAGAATGGCGATTATTAAAAAGTCAAGAAACAACAAATGCTGGTGAGTTTGCAGATAAACAGAAACACTTTTACACTGTTTCTGGGAATGTAAATTAGTTCAACCATTGTGGATGACAGTGTGGCAATATCTCAAAGATCTAGAACAAGAAATACCACCTGATCCAGCAATCCCATTACTGGGCATATACCCAAAGGAATATAAATCATTCTATTACAAAGATACATGCATGCATATATTCACTGCAGCACTATTCACATTAGCAAAGACATGGAATCAACCCAAATGCCCATCAATGATAGACTGGATAAAGAAAATGTGGTACATATATACCACGGAATACTATGCACCCATAAAGAAGGAATGAGATCATGTCCTTTGTAAGGACATGGATGGAGGTGGAAGCCATTATCCTCAGCAAACTAAGGCAGGAACAGAAAAACAAACACTACATGTCCTCACTTATACATGGGAGCTGACCAATGAGAACACATGGACACAGGGAGGGGAATAACATACACAGTGTTCTGTTGGGGGGTGGGGTGGGGAAGGGAGGACATTGGGAAAAATAGCTAATGCATGCTGGGGCTTAATACCTAGATGATGGGTTGATGGGATCATGGTGGTAGCAAACCACCATGGCACATGTTTACCTACGTAACAAACCTGCACATCCTGCACATATACCCTGGAACATAACATTAAAAATTAAAAATTAAAAATAAATAAAAGTGAAAGGATAAAGAAAAAATAAAAAAGAATTCATATGTTTTGGAAATAGAAAAAACGTGTAATGATTATCTTTGGTCAAGAGAAATTTTAAAGTCAATTCAGTATTTCATCACAAGAAGTTCATATTATAATATCAAAAACACATACATAATTTCAGACTTTAGGAATACACACTTATTGTGAAAAATTTTTTAACTCAAAATAATCAATATACAAAACCAAAAAAATGTTCCCTTGGATATACACAAATAATAGCAACAATATCAAAACTGCTTCAAAAGTGATATTAGAGTTTAATATTCCTCTAAAAATCAAAAACAGTTAGCTGATATTAAAATATGCAGATTTAAAAAGTAAAAACAAAAAAAGTTCAGACCCTCTGAAATTTAACCTACTCAGGCTCTCATAGAGAAGATTTAAAATCACAACTATGCTAGGAAAATACAAATATCTGAATAATTTGTCTTTATTTAACAGTTTTGGACTGAGTGTTTTATTTCACATCAATATAGAGCCTTGAAAAATATGTATGTGAATATTATTTTTAAAAATATCAACAATCTTGACTGGCTTACTAATGAATCACTTTTTTCTATATTGAAAGCCATTTTACATGAGATTGAAAACTCATTCTTTATATAGATTAACATTAGGAAGGAAAAAATTAAAAAGTTTTAACAATCCTAAGCTTTGAAATATAATATTTTACATAGTAACTTAAATGTTCTACTGTTCTCCAAATTTTTAAATAAAAATCTGTTGGCAACATTTGTAAAATAACAGATCTTACTAACTTAAATTAACACAAATGTTTTAGAATGGAAAAAAGCATTATTCCAATATTGACTATACCTATAAAATAAAACTTAATCCTAAGAAAATATAAATACTAAGATAAAAACACTACTTTTTGTTTTTATTTCAAAGTACTCTGAATAAAACTGCACTATTACTACACATCTTCTATAATTATACAGTATAATAACAGGCTGAAAAATAATACTTTCAAAATAAAACAAAAAAGCTAGTTTTAAATTATAAACTATCTTAAAAGAAGGCAACCTAATTTCACATATATCTTCAGCTATTTTCTTTATTGGATTTCTGTCCAAACAGGAAAAATATCAATTAAAATTGGCAAGGCACAGTGGCTCACACCTGCAATCCCAGCACTTTGGGAGGCCGAGGTGGGCAGATTACAAGGTCAGGAGTTCAAGATCAGCCTGGCCAATATGGTGAAACCTTGCCTCTACTAAAAATACAAAAATTAGCCTGGCAAGGTGGTGGGTGCCTGTATTCCTAGCTACTCGGGAGGCTGAGGCAGGAGAATAGCTTGAAACCGGGAGGAGGAGGTTACAGTGAGCTGAGATCGCATCACTGCACTCCAGCCTGGGTGACAGAGTGAGACACCATCTCAAAAAAAAAAAAATTTAACTGAAATGTAGACTTGTTAAAACATCGTCTTCTGCAGGATTTAATAATTTAAATGCTGCAAATAAATTTTCTAGTTTGTATATTCTTATCATTTCCAAATATAAAATATTATACATTAAGACATAACTGAAGTTAAAGGAACTCTGAAAACTAAAGGCAAATGATTGGTCCTTCCTGATTAAATTGGTGCCTCCTCCAAAAAAAAAAAAAAAAAGGGCATCATAATGCCTTTTCTTTGACATTCAAACTCATTTTATTTTTAATAAACCAAAATCATTAACTTTGCCATATTTTATGGTGACTAAATAACAGAGAACCCCAGTGATACAATAGCTATACAAGTTGTGTAAAATGTGGGGACTGGGCGCAGTGCCTCATGCCTGTAATCCCAGCACTTTGGGAGGCTGAGGCGGGTGGATCACCTGAGGTTAGCAGTTCAAGACCAGCCTGACCAACATGGCGAAACCCTGTCTCTCCTAAAAATACAAAATTAGCCAAGCACCATTGCACTCCAGCCTGAGTGACAGAGCAAGACTTTGTCCAAAAAAAAAAAAAAAAAAAAGAAGAAGAAGAAGTTGTGCAAAATGAATTATTTTCCAAGGGAGATACTCTTCATAATAGTGTAAATAATCTTCAAGATCTGGCAGGGCTTAGGGGAGAGGAGATGACACAAAAGTGTTCAGAGAGTTTAGGTTACAAAAAGTAAATGTTACATTGTCTGTTCTAAAATAATCACAAACTAGAAACGAACTTGTTTGAAAAAATACATACATGAAGTTTCCAACTCTTAAGTAAACTTTAACTTTCAGGATACCAAATTCAAACTTACAGTATTTCTGGAAATTATTTCCCAACATCAAAGAAATGACAATATCAACATGCTCAATACAGACACACAGATATTAACACACTTGACTGTCCCTAGCTTGCTTAGGAATTTTCTAAATTTTTGCAAATATTCTTTAAATCACCCCATATCCAGTTCTTCAGAAATGTTTGGTTTATGCTAACTCTTAAGTGCACTTGTATAATTTTATGGTTCTATCTTTGCATCAAAATAATACTCTGAACTTGCTCAATTAATATTTACTTGCAAAATAAATTCCAATTCAATAGTAAATGAAATGACAAAATATTGATTCCCCTTCCCCACTGGATATACTGTTCTTGAATATCACAAATATCTCCAAGTAGCTAATAACCAAAAATATAAAACCCAACTAAAATTAAATGTTACTAAATATAAAATGATAGAAAATTATCATACTATGAGCTAAACACAAGGAAAGAAGAGATTATGTCTGACTTCTCTATTCCCTTTTAATAATTGTCACTCCTACAAGCACTTATATTTTCCAGGGAAATGGTAGCACTAACTCTCTATATATTAACCACAGTTGCAATTATAACTCGACAAAGTAGGAACTGAAACACAGGTCAGGGAAGACGTGTAAAGTATCAGAAGGTAAAATGGTATTTATCGCCTTTGAAACCACATACAAAGAAGAATAGTTCATCAAATAAAATATTTTCAAGATATCTCACACTGGTGAACCACATTTACTAGGTAATAATCTTTTAAAAATTAGTACTAAGTAATAATCTTTTTAAAATCAGTACTAAGTAATAATCTTTTTAAAATCTTTTTATCATGTCCTAGGTCACAGAAAATTTCTACAGCAATCTAACAATCTAACAAGGCCTCCTGGGGAAAAAATCCTGAAAAATCTAGATTCATTTAACATGATTTAATATTGGAAGTTGTTGTACTATGCTTAACACCTTTACTCTGGCTCTACAGTGTCTCAACCAACATAGTAATTACTAGGTATCCTATATATCATTTGTTACCAAACTAATGTATAAGTGATCTGAGCTTCCATTTTATTCTACTGAAAAACAAAAAATCATGAGTATATTGTAATATAATCTTCAAAGCATTATGGGTCTCATTAAGAGTTACTCAAGACTTATTCATTTAAAAATTCCTATAAACTATAAACTTTTACTTAACAATTCCTTTTACTTAACAATTCCTAAAAGTCACAATATAAAAGGTAAATAAGGAAAAATATTGAGCATAAACAAGTTATAAATATACTGTATGTATAACATATATAGTATGTATAACATATACAATATGTAGTATATTGTATACTATATATACATATACTATACTATACTACATATAGTATATATAACATATGTTATATATACATCTATACATAGTTATATGTACTACATATAGTATATATAACATATACTATATGTATAATTATATAACACATGCTATATATAATTCTATATATAATTCTATATATAATTCTGTGTAACAACTAAAAACTTGTTCATTTAGCAATATATGTCTACAACGGAAAAAATATATATAACCTATTCTATTCTTTATCTGGAACTATAATCACCTCTTACTCATAAATCATCTCTTACTCATAAATCCTATCTTCCAAATAGAAATTTAATGATGAATGTAACCACTATACCAATACTAAACACATCTGTGTGTATTCACCCTAAATATAGTTCAGTTTCTTGCTTAGCAGCATCAAAAATTATTTTAACTTATGATTTCACAAAAATACTTTCAAAACAAATATAGTTTTATCAGGATGATTATATTTCTAACAGTTAGTGAGCATTTATTATGTACCAGGCAACACTGCAATGCTTTACATGTTTTAATTTATTTAATCTTCACAACCACCCAAAGGGGTAGTTACCATTTTACACAAGAAGAAACTGAGGCACAAAAGAGTTTGAAAGCTTATCCATGGTTTTATCATTAATAAGGGATAAAGCAAATATTCACTCAGGGAGTCAGCCTCAGTGCCCATACTTTTAATAACCATTCAATGCAAGCAATTCATAAATCTCTGTGACTCAATAGTGTTGTGTTCTCAAGACTCAGTCTGACATTTCACATGTCTATCAGCCATTCTGCTCTGGATGTCTAGAAGTTACTTCATATTTAAAATATCAAAAACTCTTCTTTAAAAATGGGTTATCACTCTAGATTTCTTTCAAAGATGACTTCCAGTTAAATAAGCAACTGTAGAAGGATAGGCACACATTACCATTAAGCACTGCCTCATTAGCAAAGAATGAACAGATATTTCTTGTGCTTTTTTTGAACGGGTTATTACATTCTCTAGTTCTCATAATCTACACAAGGACTTTCAAGCAAAAACAAGCATGTGGGCCAGAAAGCATGATTTTAAAAAACAAAAACAAATGAGAAAACATCCTGGAAAAAGACTAACAAGTTTGTTCTGGAGAAAATAGTCTACAGATAAAAACAATTACCCTGAATATTTAAACACTGATATTAAAATAGGCTGAAACTATGGGAAAGTTAAGCTAATTTTCCAAGTGTAAAGGGTGGCAATTTCTGCATTTAGAACAATACCTGGGCAAGATAAAGTAAACATATTATACATCTAGGCCATTTCTAACATGATACTATTTTTACTATTTACTCTGAATTAAGTTCAGCTCAAAATTACTGTGACTCATTATGTATAGTCTGGACTTCAAATACAGGAAGAATAGATTCTAAGAGTTTTTACACATAAAGCCTAAAATTATTTTTTTCTCACAAAATAATTCAGGAAGTTATCTAGAGTCCTCTCTAGAGTAGTGATTATCAACCTTATCTATGCATTGGAATCACCAGGAGAGCTTTAAACACCCATTAGTAAAGCCACAGTTCTTGACCAATTAGAACAGAATGTTTAATTTTTAACAGGGACCCAGGCATCAGCGTTTTTTGAAAGCTTCCTTTGTTAATTCCAATGCAAAGTCAAGGTTGAGAACCACTGTAATGGAGTGCCTTTTATGCTTTTTTAGTAGGTAAGACTCTTTCAAATATTGATGTCTTAAACCAAGAGGAACTACTAAAATCACTTTGCCCTGGACCCAGAGTACCTGCAGGCAATAACAGCGGAAGAGTAATAGAGGTGGTAGCAGCTGAAACAGTAAAGGCAATAAAACCGGTTCTTTTTAATGCTGTTTTCTTGCTTTGTTTTAAGGCTAGGCTTACAGCAAGTATGGAAATTTATTATTAGTCTATGAAACTATATTTCTTATATTTGTCATACAAAGTCATGATTTTTTTCCTTACACAGGACTTCAGATTTGTGTTTTGAAGTATAATTTAATGTTTGGTTTTCTAACTGCTTTTACAACAGCTACTTTAACCCACTCAGTGATTCACTGTGTGTTAGGAGTGCTATGAGATAGAAGCTGGGACCCAAAGTGGGTCCTTAAAGAATCTGATGGGGAAAAAGACATAAAAGAAGGTAGACACATGCACAGGTAAGGGAACAGTAAAGGACATAAGAGCCAAAATGTATGGTTTGGTGCCAAGAGTTTATAGGAAACTCTTCCCCAAGTAAGCTAACTACTTTTCAAAAGGCAGTATAAATGACAAACAAAAGCAGTCAGAAAAATCTGAGTTGAACATCTCAGTTCCTTACTTACCAGCTTTAAATTCATGGGCAAGATGTTTAATTTCCCTGAGACTCATCCATAAAGCAGTGATAATAGCTTGGAGGAAAACGCTTCTTTCCCACTCCCGATGTTTCCTTCCATGTGGAGGTTCATGGGTGGGGCACTCTCCTAGCATAATACTCCTAGCCTCTTTGTTCTTCTTCCTTATGCCTTCGAGAAATAAGGTCAATCTCACTGGTCCATTTGGAAGGAAAAAGACCTATGTTTGATTAGCCTCTTCCTCCTCCTTTTCTTTTTGGGGAGAACTGCCTCAGGCTGTTTCACATGGGTACCCTCCCAAGAAGATTCTCTTGTCTGTGCCTATAACTGTCTGTGTAAGTCTAAATAATTCCTTATTTCATTATTGGTAAGCCAATTTTTCCATTAATATAAGCCAGTCTTCAATATTGTTTTTGGTTTTATTTTGTTTGTTTAAGTGTGACATTTTGCTTAACAATTATCTTTCTCCTTCTGAAGAGGTTTATTGAAAGTGGTTTAGAACTCAAAGTGGAGTACTAGTTATCAGGTTCGTAGACCTTTATATCAACATACTTTGTAGGGTTGTAACAAGCATTAAATGAGGTAATACATATAAGACTCTTGAGACAGTGCCTGAAGCATAATAAGCACTCAAAATATGGTAGCTGTTTCTATCGCTACAATAACCACTACTGCTATCAGGAAAGATTCGAAAATTAGATAGAAAGGGGCGCCAATTGTAAAGCCTTTATCAATTCACTATAAAACATCTAGGTAAAATTCAAATAAAATACCTTCTAACATTACATCAGTAAAAACAAGATATTTCCACTCACTGAAAGAGTATAGCCTGTTATGACGTTAGTTATAATACAGAATGTGGAATAATATACGTTTTATTTATAAAGTCAAAACAAACATTTGCCAGGGAACATTCTTTACAGCCTACAAAATCCTCAGTAACTAATCCATACAAAAAATGAATGTAATGTGGATAAACAAAATCAGACAATACTGTAGTGCATAAAATATTAAAATTTTAACAATATTTTAGGGTCAGTTTGACATCTAAAAGATTTAAGAGAAAATATGCTAGAATCAGTTTATTTATAAATTTATCTGGTTCAGAAATATTTTAGAAGCACACTTAAAACACCTAAAGACATTTCATATGATATAAAACTACATGTAACAGAAAAGTGATTCTTCAAAATGAGCTCAGGAAGCTCACTAATAATAGCAAGACTTATTAACATGAGATCTACAGATATTTAGGAGTTTTATGAAACCCTTGAAATTATTTGTGAAATGTCATGCATGTGTGCATGCATGTGTGGTTAAAATCTTTCACTACATTCTAAAAACTTCACCATTCAAAAAATGTAAAGATAGTGAAGCAACGTTTTATAATCATAGTGGCCACTTCCAGTTCATCCGTTTATCCAGATTTTCTAGTAAGTTTTCCTGCCACTTATTTTCAATTTGGATGTTAGTACATGAAAAACTTTTAAAGAACAAAAAAAAGATTCTACAGAAAATAATCTACTTTATAAAAATGCCTATTTACCTTTTAAGTGTTCTTCTGATTTTTTTTCATTATCATGCGATGTTTTTACTGCTGTTCTCAAGTTCATTGTCTTATTTTCCTGTATTCCTTTGGTTGGTAGTTCTTCAAAAATGTCTTCAACATAACTGTTGTTCTTCAAACCATCGGGCAGTTCCCAAAGTGAAGTTGTTGTACATGTATCAAACAACATGGTACTCTGGAAATGTTTTCCACTACCAACTTTCTTTCTCACTGTTAAATTTCTAGAATGTGATTTTTTACTAATACGAATTTTCCTTAAGAGGTTCTTACAGACATCTTTCCTCTTTGTAGATTTCTGTTTACACTTTTGTTTCTCTGTGCATGTAAAATTTATATTTTGATTTTTGTAACAATTTTGATCCAACAATGGGAAAATAGGCTTACTCTGTAATTTATACTGGATTTTTAGTAGATTCAGTAGCAGTAATTACATCAAGATGAGCTGTATCTTTAGAATAAGTTGCGAGACCAGATGCAACTAATATATCTGCCAAATTCTTTTTCTCATGCATGACATCTACTTTCAGTTTTGTTTCAGAATTACATTCCCTAAACTGAAAAACTAGGTCTGGTTTACTTAGGAAATCTCGAAAAAAGCTTTTGGCTTCTTCACTCCAATGTTTTCTTTTAGCAGGTAAGACACCATATAAAATACATGGATAACTCAGCCTTGGCAAATTCAAAAGTTCCTCAGGAACAACTTTAAGATTTATAATTTCTGAATAATGTATATAAAAAGAAAATCCATAGTCAATCAACACAAGACATAAAGACTGAGGTGAGACTTCAGAAATTTCTACTCTATTCCACTGATCTTCCGATTTATATTGGAACAAACAACTAGAACCGGGAATTATGAACTCCTGAGGCAATGTTTGTAAGGTCTCTGCGAGATCAGAAAGCAACATAAAAAGATATTTCATTATGTCAAAGAAATCTTCTAACTGAATACTGAAGTCTGATGGATCAGAAACAGCAGTTGCAATACCAGAATACTGCCTATCATTTTGGAATTGAACCCAAGTAAATGATTTTATTGTGCATGATGATACAGGAGTCTTAGATTCAATGTTGTAAAAAAATTTCTGCATGTCTAAGTTTGTTTTCTTCAATGTGAACTGTATTCAAATTTAAGTATTCCAAAAGTAACAGGTCATCTACCAAAATGTCTGCTTCCAAAACAGCATCTAAATATTTCAGGAAAAGAATATTTATTTCCAAATGAGCAAATAAGCACTCAAATGACATGTTCTTAGGATTTTCAAACCAAATCCATTTACAAGGTACAGCTTGTCTAGGAATACTTCTTATTTCGTTACTAAGCAGCTTGGTATTACATACAGGCACTATTTCATAGATACCACAATCTACTAAAAAAACAAGTACTTTATCATCAACATACTTTTCTTCCACTTTTGATCGATGCCATCTCAAGGTATTTTTAGATTTTGCCAAGCATTCTAAACCTTTTTCAATACTTTCCATTGATAAAAAGGGGGAATTTTTTTCTTCTTTAGTAATTAATACTATTAAATCTGATAAAATCTTTTTATTTTTGGATAACTTCACATAAAATCTTCCACTTTTTGAAACATTAAGCATTTCAGCTTTTTCAAGTTGTCCAGGTTTGAATTCTTCGAAAGGAATTTTAAACAGCTATTGGTTCGAATTCATAGAACCTTCAGACTCATTTGATTTTCCTTTCTTCATTTCATTATTATCACCAGGGCTCACCTTTTGATCCAGAACCTGAGGCATTTGCAATGCTGACTTCTGTAGTTTTGAACATGCTTTCCATTTCAGTAGTTCATTAAGGACACATCTTTCATCACAAATCAAATTTACTTCCCATTTCTGATCATGCTTTTTCAAAAATTCACAATAAACTGTTTTGTTATGTACTTTCGACGTAAAATAATCCACAGTTTTGTCATCCCATATTTCATCAGGCTCATTCCATTTTACTCCACTAAGAAAAGAATGGATTCCTAGCCGAGGAACAGTTAAAAATTCCCTCTGAAGTTCACAAATTTTACATGTGTTTACTATCGCAGAGTTACCATAGTCAATAAATTCTACTTCAAAAGAATTTCCTGGCAAAATTTCCTTAATAACTGCCCTGTAAATGGCATTGTCACCAGAATATTCTGCAACTACAAGATCTCCCACTAGAGGTGGAACTGATTTTCTCTCTTTCAATCTCCTTGCTGTTGTATTTAGAGCATCAGCAAGTCTGATAATTATACTTTCATTCTCAGCAAGCTGAATATGGAAACTTGCTGGATTACTGATATTAGATACATACCCTTTAACTTTGGCATTCAAATAAATTTGTGGTTGAGGAAGGTCTTTAATCCGTGGCCTAATAAGGTCATATGGGTTTTGTGAGGATGTTTGATTTAATGCTCTGATAAAAGACTGTGATACAACCTTTAGTGGTTTTTGACGCACACCCCTGTTCTCAAGAATATGTGCAGCTCCAGGGGCAATTTTTATACCTTTAAGCCCATCATTCAAAAAATTCTTCATTTTGTTTTTTGACACAGGTTCCATTTTATAACAAACTGATGGCTTCAAATACCTGGCATATATACTTTTGGGATGCATCAATTGATCCATTTTTCTTTCGGAATATGTTACTGGACTAGTTTTATTAATCACATTATGGCAATAGTTGTTTCCTGTTCTGCCTTTCAAAGAAGTAGTAAGTCTCTTATTCTGATTTATTTTATTACTCTTTTCCATGCAGCATGCTTGGTCACAATGTCTTTTTCCATAAGCATGAAGCAATACTTTAATTTTCTCATTTATATCTTGAGATCCATCATACAATTCTATACCAAGCTGTCCGTCTGACTCCTGGGACAATATTATCGCCTTTAATGGTTTTCCCAAGAAATTGTCTTTAAACCAACTACTGATTTCTGCTGGAATATCTACATCTCTAAGATCTGACAAAAAACACTTAATAGCTTGCATAGGTGTAAACAACAACTCTGGAAACTGAGCTGAAATGGCCCTCAACATATTTTCTCCTACTAATTGCTTATTTCCAAAGTCTACAAAATAGACTTGAAATTCAGATGATGAATCTGTTGGTACTGCTAAAGCTCTATATGAGAGACCATCCTCTACATACTTAGATATGCACACTCTCATTTTATTAGAATATTTTAGACAATTTTTGAGGTTACTGCTCTCTATAATTTTTGTTTCTATCATCTCTAGATCTTTATTATTTCTGCCAAGCTGGCAATAAAACTTTTTGGGACTATATATGTGAGATATATATACTTCTTCTTCATTTCCAATTTTTATATTAAAGGAAGAATAACAGTAACTGTAAAGACTAACTAAAGATGGGACTGTCTCTGATAATGTGATATACTGAGCAGAGCCACGATTCATAAGAAATTCTTTTGCACTAGTATATGAGGATTGTAAATCCACTAAGTTATATAAATGGTTGGGATGTATAACAACTAAGGCATAGATGATACAAGTCAATAACCCTCTAGATGAAAAGATAAAATTCCACAAGTCTCTGAATGCTTTTCTTGTCCACCTGAAAAATTTACAACTAACAGGATCAATAAAATGGTTAAGACAACATCTGAAGGCTTGGCTTTCTAGCAAGAGAAAACGTGGGTTAATTGCACAAAGATCTTTAATTAAAACCCTTTTTCGGTTACCATAGTCAACAAATACTATGTCAACTTCTTTTGATACTTGAGTCAAAACAGCAGCTCTATACCACTTCCCAGAATACTTAGCAACACAAGCAGTCTGCCCAATTTCGTAAGGATCAGAATGAACACTATAGTAATTCTGAATTTGCTCCATTAGTAATTTTAGGTCTTCTAACTTACATTGGAGTTGGCATGAAAAGTCACCTGGGCCATAATAATAGGAACATTTAACTTCAAGAACTGTTCCTGGTTTAAATATATATTCTTTATAAGACCAGGATGACTCAGGTCCCACAGACAAGGTGAAAGGATTTTTTAAATCTGAGACATTAACAGCTGGGGACTTTGGCAAAGACAAGTTATTTTCTACCAGGTTATTTGAAAGGTACTTTTTAGATTTAGGTCCTTCAAGAAGGGCAGATACGACTTTTTTAATATTAACTTTGTTTTTAGATTTTGAATTTAACATTGAATATTCACTTACAGATTTTGGAAAATATTTTAGTTCTACTTGACAATATTCTGCATATCCAGCTTGTAACATAAGAGAGATAACATCAATATTTTCTGAGGCTTCAACACTTTGAATATTTACGGTGTATTTGTCATCTTTTTTTGCTATAACCTGAAGCAAAATTGCTTTGTTCAAAACTAATTTTTTAAAATAATCAATTGCAGCCTTAGTCCATAAATCTTCAACAGGAAATATATGTGCAAGTGAACAGCACATTGCTAAGGCAGGTAACTCACAAAATTCTGGAAGCAAAATTTTTACATCAAAAAATGGTATGGAATCAGTATTACCATAATCCAAAAAATAAACATTAATCTTATAACCATTAATTTCAGTGATGACAGCTCTGTAAAAACGTCTGTCCTTGCTATATCTAGCACAACAAAATAATCCAGGTTCAGGTTTTCTTAGAATCATTTCATCGTTTTCACACAAATCATAAAATTTGTTTATATTTTTCATTATTTCTTGAAATTCATTCTGATGGTCATTAGTGCGTACCCAGAAATTTGATGGGTTTAATACATATGCTATAAAAGCTATGTAGGCAGCCTCTATCTCCATTTCTACTGTTTCAATGGGAAAACCTACTTTTAAAATGCCTTTTTTATTTAGAGAGTCTATTGACCATTCAATATTTCCCATAAAACTCTTAACTGCAAAGCTGTTTACATCAGACACACTTGTCTCACTCAAGATATTGGATATTTTTGAATCAGACATCGGAGAAAGTACTTGTGTGCCTACAGTCTTCAGTAGACACTTAGAATTAACTGTAGACTCTTGAGTTTGTAATGTCACGTAATACAAACACTCATCCTTATTGAACCAATCAATGTGTGCATATACCACTTGTCCTAATAAGGCCTGTTTAAATACACTCAGTTGAAATGTTCTTGCATCTCTATCTGGACTGTGCAAACATGTCAGAGAACATGGAAATGAAAATAATGGTACTAAAATAAAATCTTGTTTAAGTTTCTTTACATAAATTGAGGGTATAGCCTCACTACTGCCATAATCCATAAACCAAATTTTTACTTGATTTGGGGGCAAGAGCTGCTGAAGAATTCCTCTATGCCACTGTCCATTTCGCCTTCTGGCAACACAAAGTAGTCCAAAATTATCACACGTGGGGCTAGTTTCTTGACAGATGGTATCATAATGTAAAGTCATATGTGCTGTCAAGTTTTCTAGTTCTGGAGTCCATTTAATTAACTGACAATAAAATTTACTAGGGCTCAATGCAGATGATACCTTTACACTTTCAGTACTTCCTACTGACAAAGATGGCTGCAACTTATCCAGAACATGTTGAATATCAAGTGAAATGTCTTTATTACCTAATGACAATTCAGGTCTTTTATGTTGCAATAAATCTGGCATTTGTTGAGGGAATTCTAACATTTCCACAATAAGACGAAATGAATCTCCATCAACAAGTCTTCCTAATTGTAACTCGAGAGCCTGAGATATAACTTTTGGCACATCAAAAATAAACATTTGCAGAGGTAAAATAGCTTGCACATAACCTTTCACTTGTATTCCTACTAATGACTTGAAATAATTCAAAGCTTTAGGGGACCATTTTTCCCCAACTGGTAGTATATTCGCAAAAATACCAAATACTACCCGTGGCGGTAGCTCAAATAAATTGCCACAGGCTGAAGCAATCTGTGAACCAGCAACTCTTAGTTCTTCTCCACGATCTATGAGGAGCACTGTATAGAGTTCATTTTTCTTTTCCACGACTCTTCCTCTCTGCCATTCTCCAGATACTCTTTCTTCCACCAAACAAAATTCATCAATTTCCACATTATTTTTCACTTTTGGAGTATGTTGTATTTCTCTCTGCAATATGTGGTAGTCAAACTCACATTCATTATTATTTATGCCTTGAAATTTCACCAGAATATCCTTGGGAAGACATTTAATATGTGATATTGTCAGATCCACATCTAAAAATGTTGGTAAGAGAAATGTAGAATCCATTTTCTAAAAAGCAAATAATAATTACTCATTAGCTATCAAAGTTAACTGCAATTAGCCTTATGTTTGGCATATAAACATAAAACTAAAAATAATTATATGCCTGTATTTTATCAAATTTAAACATGTTGATAAAAATTATACACACCGAATAAGATGCTGGTAAAATAAACAAAATCTAACATTCACTGCTTTCTATACTTTTAAAATTTTTCATTGAAATATTACAAAACCTTTTTTTTAATAGGAAGAATATCATCACTGGAAAACAGAGAAGAGCAACCTTTATTTTCCAGAAACTTTAACAAATTCCAGCTGGATATTGGACAGATGTGGTGTAATGAAAGGAGCCAAATTAGCCTCATTGGGGACCTCCTTCTTCTCCTGTAAGACAACCACTTTCCTTCATGCAGACTCTTTCCAACAATCTATAACTCAAAGAGGTGAGTGCTAGAAGAAAGGGCAGATGGTGAACCAAAAAGGGGGCACATTGTTTGCACTCCCCACTTTATGCTGAATTCACAATATTTGGACTCTTATCAGCATCATTACGCAACCCCGGGATTCATCTTTGATTGAGGGAAATCAGCTGAGACCTGGACACCACTAAGGGAAGCCAAGCATAGAAAGACACTGAAGTAGGTTAGGTACATCCACACCTTATCACTGGCATGACTGGCCATAACAAGTGGAAAAGGGAAGGAATCTATAGCATCAAGGCAAAATTTTCTACCATAGCTAATCTGTGGATTTTTAGGATTCTAAAAATAAGGCAAATATTCAAGAAATACAAATAATCCCCAATTTCAGGCAAGAACCATCATCTACTGTGACAGAATACAGCTCAACTCTTCCTTGACTGTGAGTTAACAGTTGACAGGCATCAAATTATTTCTATGAGGATCAGTAAGAGAAAAACATTGCATGCCCTCTCCCCAAAAATGAGGGAACCTCTTAAAAAAAAAAAAAAAAAACAAGGAAATGCTACTCCATAGTAGATGTACTGAAAGAAATAGCAAAGTCCTGTTCTCAAAAAGGTCAAAAGGTGAAAATATAACAACTAATATTAGGATGAACTATACACACATGATAGATTTAAAACTATAATGGGAAAATTTAACCTAAAATAAAGATAAATTAGAAGAAAATTTTGACAGAATACCCCAAAGCTCAGAGGAAAAAGATAAAAAGATGAAAGAGGAGTATATAGGGCCAGAATATAAAGTCTCACCAAAGTCTAAATGTTGTCATTATTTAGTCACAGGCCTTCACCAAATTCCCATACTTTACTCAGGTTATAGCCCCACTAATTCCTTACATCAAGAAACAACCAGGTACTCTCAAATAATCCTATACTGCATTATACCAAAACTGTCTTCCTGGCATTCACCTAAAAGGCCCTGTGACCATTCACATAGGTTTATGGGAAAGAAAAAATTTACATACATCTTTCAGGAACCATGCCACCTATGCCACCCTTTTTAATGTATAAAAAGTAGATGTACACAGGAGATCTCCTTCATTAAACAGAGGTGGTATATACAGAACATATAAGACAAAACAAGCCCAAAGGCACAAGGAAGTTTTTAAATAGGTTATTCAAACTATCAAAAATCTACTCCTCCACATCACTGTCTCTCCATCAAACAATACAGATGGCCTCCTGGGGAATTTCACATCAGAGGGGGTAAACATCTGGTTTATACATGGCTCTCACTTAATGCCAGCAACATCCAGAAATACACTGCTAAGGCATTACACCCCAACCTGGGTGGGGGGCGGTAATGGGGGTAGGGTGTCAGACTAAGAAATGAAAGAGAATCTTCACAGTAGGAAGGCCTACCATTACATCTACTTTGCCTAAAGAAGAAATTGCTTGAGTTAATAACCTATGCATATTAATATATAATGGCTAATAGTTTCTGCAGGATGATTAGGAATGCGAAGGAATAAGACTGGAAGACTTACTACAAAAAAGTCTGAAGAAGAGGTATGTGAATGAGCCTCTATGAATTGGTACATAGGAAAATTTTAGGTCCCATGTGATGCTCACCAGAGGGCCCCACAATGAAAAAAATATCTTAATCAGGTAGACAGCATAACCTCTCCTGTAGATGTCAATCAACCTCTTTCACCTGCCTCTACAGTGTTTACTCAACAGGATCATGAAGAAAGTTCCAAGTGTTATGGATAAAGCTCCTATCCTTGTGTGCCTAAAGACCAAATGAAAATAATTCAAAGAAAATTCAAGTATATATATACATCTTTTTAATTATATATATTTA
>NW_012111919.1:3210916-3217038 GCF_000951035.1 Colobus angolensis palliatus | reverse complement strand
TATTTAACACAATGAACAAATATATTATTTTAAAGACATAATTTAAATCAAGATGTTCTAGATCCAACCCCTACTCAAATATAACAATCCTTAGAAGACTACTACATCACAGAAAGTACTTACACTGTATACACAGGATTCAGATATCAGTACTCAATTAATTGTGTGAAATTTGGCAAACTATTTTTCCTTAGAATCAGACTCTAAATCTGTAAAATGAAAAGTTTAATTAAATTAGGGTTTTTCAAATCATTTTTCTGCAGCCGAAATCTTAAACAAATGTAAAACGCAAAAGATATTTTTTGCAAAAATCAAAATACCTATAAAGTGGATTCATTAGTGTTCTAACAATTTCATACGTTTATAAAATTTAATTGTGAAGTCAGTAAATGAAACTAATAAAGTTATTCTATTAAACACAAGCCAATAGCAGCCTCATCATATAATATGACTTACGATGTCTGATAGCACAGTATCGGGAAAATCAGGCTCACAAATATGGAACCGTCTACCTGCTTCCAAAATTATACATGATCCAACACAGACAGAGCAAACAAAAATACGGGAGAGCCACAACTTAAATAATCAATGAGTTAATCTAATGGCACTAACTAGTGCTCTTCTCTGCTTTTAAATTTAGTATATAATATTTGAATGTGTTGATTAAAAATTATATTTAAAAAATCAAATTGAAATCCAAAGTTCCCAAACACCTGAATTAAATCTAAATAAAAAATATACAGCATCACAGTTCCCCTGAGGTTTGAGGAAAATATAATCTGCAAACACTATTAAAATTGATAGGGAAAACCCTTTCTATACTAAAATTTCCTTATTCTATAGAACATATATTATAGATAATGGCACTCATTGAAGTTTCTCTTCTATAAATTAACATCAAACAACTCTAGACCAGTAGAGTCCACTAGAAACACAATTAAGCCATATATATAAAGTAATCCAGTAACACCATTAAAAAGTAATTAAAAAGAGAAATCTATTTTAACTCAATATACCCAAACCACTATCATTTCAACATGTAATCAACACAAATTATGATATTGATTTCATTTTAATACTAAGTCTTCAAACTTGGTGTACATTTTACATTTAGCGTACATCTCAATTTGGACTAACCACATATCAAATGCTCAATAGCTATATGTGGTTAGTGACTACAGTATTTCAAAGTACAGGTCTAGAACTATGATACAATTTTAAGTTTTAAATATAAATTTTGTCAAAAATCTTAAAGCAGGTAAAATAATAGTTCCTTGTATTAATAACTCCTTATAATGCTTTAAATTTTTTAAAGGTTTTTAGTATACCAGTTTAACTGATCTTCACAATAAGATTCTTCATTTTTCAGACCACAGAACTGAAGATCAATTGAAACCAAAATTGATCAAAATTGAAATCTAAAAAGAGATTCAGGTTTCTGAATAGGTTTTCTGATTATCAGTCCAGTGCACTATGTATATTATTTCCACTGCTTTACACTGTTGTTTCAACTAAACTACATAATCACGGACAAGAACCAAAATAAAAATGAAAGATGCAAATACAAAAAAAAAAAAAAAAAAACACCCACACAAACAAACAAGCAAAGCACCATTCTGGGACAGAATCTGCTTATTAAGTCTTCCTTTTTCAAAATTTAAGATCATTCTGCTCAAACTTTGGCCAGTATTCTGGCAAGGTTACTATGTTCCAAAAGACTGATTCAAGTTGAAGCATCTGTGCTTTGGTTTTCCTCCTCCCGTCGTTTCCATATATTCAGAATGGTTTCTAGATTCACCTTGTTAATGACACTGATGTGATGAAAATAAAACTGGGTATACTATTTGAGTATGCATATTTCAAAATCAGGGCTTAATTTTTTTTCACATTCTTTACTGAAGTTTACAACCAGGAGTAATTTTTTCCCCAAGGGAACATTTGGGGGCATCTGGAAATACATTTAGTTGTCTTAACTGAGGTAGAAAGTGAGTGCTACCAGTCTCTAGTGGGTAGAAGCCAGAGATGCCACTGAATATGCTATAATGCACAGTGGAGCACATTCTTCCACAAACAAAGAATTATTCAGCCCAATATGTCAACAGTTCTGAACTTGAGAAACTGCTTTAATGAGAGCAAAAATAAACACCAGGTAGATAAAAGAACTAATTTACTGAAACTATCTAAAAGAATTAGAAGAAAATACAAGAGTATTTTTCTAATCTTACTAAGGGAGACATCTTTTAGGAGACAAAACCCAAAGGCCATATGATTTTTAACATATATTAATTTTGTTAATTATAGGCAAAAAATGAAGTTGTAAACAACATTGAAATCAATTTAATTTACTGCATGAAGGATTTTCTCAAGACAAATATCTTCATCATCTATGACTCCACTATCATTCCACTCACAATCCACCAGGAAATTCTACTGGGTTCATCTCCAGAGCATATAAAAATCTGACACTTGCAATCCTGCTGCCACAATCCTGGTCTAAACTACCTTCCTCTGTCATCTGTGATACTACCTTCCTCACTAGTCTTTTAGCCTTAACTCCACCCTATCCCAACCTGTGAATATTCTTAGCATTGTAACCAGACTGATATTTTTAAAATATAAGATACAATATGCTGAGAGAGAAAAAAAAATCAGTGACTTCTAATTTCACTGAGTGAAAATTAAAGCCATCAAAATGGCTTCATGAAGTCCGAAAGGGCTAACCATCACCACCACCACCACCACCACCACCAACACCAAAACCTCCCATGTTTTCTCTTACCTTATTTCCTATTACACTTCCCTCACTTATTACACTGAAGCTACAATGCCTCCCTTGCCATTCCACGAATCTTTTCACCTCTGGGCTTAGGGCTTAACTGCTGTCAGAGCACAGCTTGCTTCCTCACTTCCTTCAAGTTTTGGTCAGAAGATCCCCTCTAGGTGAAGCATTCCCTGACTATTCTAATTAAAACTGTAACCTCCCACAAACTTAACAGTCCCTAGCCCCTCCCTACCCTCTCTATCAAAAGCAACAAAAAAGTTCTATTAAACTAGTGGTTCTCAAACCTTTGTTCTCAGGATACATTTATAGTCCTACAAATCACTGAAGATCTCAGAGAGTTTTCATTTATGTGATTTGTATCTACCAACATTTATCATTTTAGAAAGAAAAATAGAAATTTTAAATATATTTAATTCATTTAAAAATACTAAACCCACTAAAAACATAGATATTTTCATGAGAGATGGTTACATTTCCTAAAATCAAAAAAAAATAGTGAAAAGTGACATGGTTTTATAATTTTTACAAATCTCTTTAACGTCTGCTTAATAGAAATTAAGCTGGATTCTCATATCTGCTTCTACATTCAATGTGTTGCAATAGGCTATTCTGGGTGAAGGATGTGAAGAAAATCTAGCTATACAGACATGTAGTTGGAAAAGGGAGGAGAACATTAAAAGCTTTTTCATATAACTGAAGACATTCTTCTTTGATATGCACAACAACTCAATGAGTAGTAGTCTCTTCGAAGTTAGTTTACAGTGTGGAATATAAAATCATAAGGGAACTTTTTGTATTGTTAACTTAAAAATCTACTGGCCTACGTATCTTGTACTTTGAAATATTTAAATATGCATGATTTTATAAGATATCACATGGGTTAATTTGAAAATATTGGTTAGATGTACAGATCTTCCATATGTCAACATACTACATTACCCAACATTTCCAAATAAAACTGACTGGTATCACCAGCAATCTCATCAGAAAGGTCATCAAATCTAGGGATACCATCAAACTCAGAATGGCAGACATAACTTTCCTGACTTTTCTAATTTTTGCTTTAAAACTTAGATTTTATCATTGACAAATACTGTCAGTTGTTTTCCTCCAAGTGAGGAGCTTGCTTCGATGTGCCAAGTACGCAAATCTGACTCAGTTTGCCACATTGGTTTGCAACCCAAATAGTTACATCAAATGCTTTTCCTAGAGTCGATCTGCACAGTTCAGTATCAACAGATGTGCTTTTATGAGTACCTCCCATTTCATCACATGGAATACTAAAAAGACATATTTTCAAGGATCATGCTTCAATATCATTCATTTTTACTGCTAGATCAAGGACATTTTAAAATGAAAACTGCCACCTTTTTTATTGCAAGTGTTTGGTAGTAAATAATAAAATGACTACCAATAGTTTGGTGCCATTGCCTTGATTCACAGCAAGGTGCCAGCAGTTTTACCCACCATTGCTTTTGCACCATGAGTGTCAACATTAACACACTGAAAAAGGTAAACATTTACAAGATGCCAAGTTTATTCATGGGGAAATAATAATATTTTCAAAAAATGGTCCTGAAAAAAAATGGATACCCACATGTAAAAGAATGAAGTCAGATCCCGACCTCACACAATATACATGAGATGTTCTCAGACTCACAATGGTTTGACTTAAGATTTTTCAGGTTTACAGGGAATTTTGGGGGACATAACCCCATAGAAATCTAAGAGCTCCTTGCAACTTAAAAAGGAGGTACAGTTTCTACTGAATGTGTATTGCTTCCACACTATCGTGAAATTGAAAATCCTAAATTGAACCATGGTAAGTCAGGGACCATCTCTTTTGTTGCCAGCATTAAATGCATCTTCAACTTACAGTATATTCAATTTCAAATGAGTTTATCAAGATGTAATCTCGGCTGGGCATGGTGGCTCACGCCTGTAATCCCAGCACTTTGGGAGGCCGAGGCGGGCGGATCACGAGGTCAGGAGATCAAGACCATCCTGGCTAATATGGTGAAACCCCATCTCTACCAAAAATACAAAAAATTAGCTGGGCGCGGTGGAGGGTGCCTGTTGTCCCAGCTACTTGGGAGGCTGAGAGGCAGGAGGCAGGAGAATGGCGTGAACCCAGGAGGCGGAGCTTGCAGTGAGTTGAGATCACGGCATTGCACTCCAGCCTGGGCAAAAGAGTAAGCGAGACTCCGTCTCAAAAAAAAAAAAGATGTAATCTCATTGCAAGTTGAGGAGCATCTGCACAAAAAGCTACTGAAAATGGATAAAAAAAAAACCTATGGATAAGAACTACAGCTGTCAGTGCCTTAAAAAAATTGAAATAAATCTTCATGACTATTATGGTTTAAATGTTTGTCCCCTCCAAAACTCACATTGCAACTTAATCACTGAGATGCGGGACATTTGATAGGGGTGAATAGGTCAGGAGTGTACTGTCCTTATAAATGAATTAATCCATTCATGGGTTAACGGGTTATCAGGGAGTGGGATTGGTGGCTTTATAAGAGGAGGAAGAAAGACTTGAACTAGCATGCTCACCCCCCGTCCACGTGATGCCCTGTACCACCTCAGGACCTGCAGAATCCCCACTAGCAAGAAGGCTCTCACCAGATGGGGCCACTTGACCTTGGACTTCTCAGCCTCCATAATTGTAAGAAATAAATTCCTTTTCTTTATATATTACCCAGTTTCAGGTATTGCTATAAGGAACAGAAAACATATCAACACAATAACCTAATTAGGCAATGGCTTCTTAAATATGGTTCCAAAAGCACAAGTGACAAAAGATTTACAAAAAGATCAATTGAAGGAGGGGCGGAGCAAGATGGCCGAGTAGGAACAGCTCCAGTCTCCAACTCCTGACGCGAGCGACACAGAAGACCGGTGATTTCTGCACTTTCAACTGAGGTACTGGGGTCATCTCACTGGGGAGTGTCGGACAATCGGTGCTGGTCAGCTGCTGCAGCCCGACCAGCGAGAGCTGAAGCAGGGCGAGGCATTGCCTCACCTGGGAAGCGCAAGGGGGAAGGGAATCCCTTTTCCTAGCCAGGCGAACTGAGACACACAACACCTGGAAAATCGGGTAATTCCCACCCCAATACTGCGCTTCAAGCAAACGGGCACACCAGGAGAATATATCCCTCACCTGGCCCAGAGGGTCCCACAGCCACGGAGCCTCCCTCATTGTTAGCACAGCAGTCTGCAATCTAACCAAAAGGCAGCAGTGAGGCTAGGGGAGGGGCGCCCGCCATTGCTGAGGCTTAAGTAGGTAAACAAAGCTGCTGGGAAGCTCGAACTGGGTGGAGCTCACAGCAGCTCAAGGAAA
>NW_012111919.1:3200468-3204415 GCF_000951035.1 Colobus angolensis palliatus | reverse complement strand
AATAGCTTATGAATAGACACATGACAGATTTTTTTAAAAAAACTGTAACATGGAATATAAATATAAAGCATCCTTAATATAGAAATATGTTCCATATCACTGGTATGGGGGAAAAAAATGAAAATTCCTCTTCCATGTACTGTGTTAGGAAAAAACAACTGAATGATTATATCCAGAACAAATGAAGAAGATGTTGAGAATGAAAGTTCATAGATTCCGGGTAAGAGAATAAATTCTTTTTTTTTTTTTTTTTTGAGACGGTGAGTCTCACTCTGTCGCCCAGGCTGGAGTGCAGTGGCCGGATCTCAGCTCACTGCAAGCTCCGCCTCCCGGGTTCATGCCATTCTCCTGCCTCAGCCTCCTGAGTAGCTGGGACTACAGGCACCCGCCACCTCGCCCGGCTAGTTTTTTGTATTTTTTTAGTAGAGACGGGGTTTCACCGTGTTAGCCAGGATGGTCTCAATCTCCTGACTTCGTGATCCGCCCCTCTCGGCCTCCCAAAGTGCTGGGATTACAGGCTTGAGCCACCACGCCCGGCCCGAGAATAAATTCTTATAATATTTTTGTCATGTAAACTTTTAGCACCATTAATCTTAAAATCCTCACATCTTTTGATACCAAGATTACTCTTGGTAATCTATCCTTACGAATATAAGAATATATACTGAAAGATGTTTATTGAAACACTTATAAAATTAAAACTATAAAACTCTGCTAAGAGAAATTAAAGATGATGTAAATTAATTTTAAGGTATCAATTCTTCCCAAAATCACCTACAGAACTGACATAATCCCAATCAAAATCCTGGGATGCATTTTGGTAGAAATTCAAATCTTTTACGGAAATGCAAAGGAACAGAATGGTCTAAATTGGTTATAAATAAATAAACTGAAAAAGATTAAAGTTTGAGAATTTATGCTTACCTGAGTTTAAGACTAATTATAAAGTTACAGCACTCAGGACACTGTGGTACTGGTGTAGTACTGGTGTGGAAATATAATTCACTGGAACAGATCATAGAATCCAGAATTAAGACCTAGATAAAGTCAATAAAAGATAAAATGATTTCAACCAAGGTGCCAGCAATTCAACAAATGATGCTTTAACAGTTAGATAGCCAAAAGCTTAAAAGAGGGAAAAAAAACTGACCACATGCAAACATTTATTCTAAATGGAATATAAACCCACATATAAGAACTAAATGTATAAAACTTCTCAGAAAAAAATAGAAAATCGTAGGTAACTTGACTTAGCAAAGATGTCTTAAATAGGACACAAAAAAATTCAAACTACTAAAGAGGGAAAAAAATCAATACATCAGAGTTTATCAAAATTAAAATATTTTGCTCTTCTAAAGACACAATAAAAAAACTAAAGGCAAGCCAGAGAGTGAGAAAATACAAAACATATAACCTAGAACCTGTCTCTAAAATATATAAAGAACTTTTACAACTCAATAGTAAAAAAAAAAATAAAAAAAAAAAGTAGTCAAATGACTTGAATAGCCACTTTACCAAAGAAGACACACAAATGGCCAGAAAGCACTTGAAAAAGATGCTTAATATCATTGTCACTAAGAAAATGCAAATTAAATCACACTAAGATAACACTTCACATCTGCTAGAATGGCTGAAATTAAAGGGCAACCATACCAAACATTAGTGAGGGTATAGTGTAACTGGAAAGGTCACAGACTGCAGAAGGAACTGTAAAATGGTACAAACACTTGGAGAACAGTTTGGAAGTTTCTTTAAAAGTTAAATATATACCATATACCTTCCACATGACCCAGCCAATTCACTTCCGAGTATTTACTCAAGATAAATGAAAATATATGTCCATGCAAAAACTTGTAGGAGATTGTTCACAGCAAGTCTACTTGTAACAGCCAAAAGCAAAACAACCCAAATGTTTGTCAACACAATAAACAATGGAACCATAGAATAGTCGTACCGCATAAAATGGAAACTATCCAACAATAAAAAGGAATGCTGTAATCTCAGCACTTTGGGAGGCCAAGGCAGGCGGATCACCTGAGGTCGGGAGTTCGAGATCAACCTGAGCAACATGGAGAAACCCTGTCTCTGCTAAATATACAAAAGTAGCCAGATGTGGTGACGCATGCCTGTAATCCCAGTTACTTGGAGGCTGTGGCAGGAGAATCCCTTGAACCTGGGAGGTGGAGGCTGCGGTGAGACGAGGTCTCGCCATTGCACTCCAGCCTGAGCAACAAGAGGGAAACTGTGTCTCAAAGAAAGAAAAAAAAAAAGGAATGAAGCACTGATACTCATAAAAACATGGATGATTCTCAAAACAATTATGCTGAAACACAAAGAGGCAGAATACACAATTTATGAATCCATTTATATAAAATCCTAGAAAACACCAATTAATCTACAGTAACAGAAAAATCAATGATTGACTCGGGTAAGGGGAGCGCAGGTTGGAGTGGGACCAAAGGAAACTTTTGAAGGTGATGGATGTGCTTATGATGTCGTTTATAGTGGTTTCATAGAGTATACATGTGTCAAATGTCAAATTGTACACTTCAAATATGTGGTTTGTTATATCTCAGATATACTTCACTAAAGCTATACGACACACACACGTACACACACATGCACAGGCACACATGCACAACTTGAATGTTCATTAATGGAGGAAAAGAATAATTCATAGAGGACCTATTTTAATATTTGTAATTACTAATAAAAAATTTCTATTCGCTCTGATCAATAGGTCTTAAGAATCCTATTCAATTTGGGAGGAGGTCAGAGTAATATAAAAAAGATATTAAAATGATATCTTACAGGTATACATGATTATGTGTTCGTATACAAATAGAGGAAAGTGTGACGAGTACATATCAAACAAATAAATCAGGAGATGGAACTGGAAAAAGAGTTCCAGGGGGTAAAAGGGAATTCACTTGCCCCTCTGCTTTAGCTGACATGCTGTAAAGAGCTTATATTTCTTGTTAATTTCAAAAGGTTAGAAAAATTGAATGTATACCAAAGTGGTACAACAATTAAGCGATTCATCAAAGATAAATTTCGTTAGAAAAGCACCTCCATACCTTAACTCTCTTTATGTCTTTTGGTCTACACTAACACACTCTCTCTCTCACACACACACACACACGCTCAACTCACACACAACTCGGCACTAGGATCTCTCACACTCACACACACACCCTGGCATTAGGATCTCTTCCTAATACAACCCTAGCATATCTCACACACTCACACACACCCTGGCTTAGAATCTAATTCACACACACACCATGGCATTACGATCTCTTTCTCACACATACACTGGCATTAGGATTGTTCTCTCTCACACACTCACACACAACCTGGCATTGGGATCTCTCCCTCACACACACATCCTAAAATTAGGATTTCTCTCACAGTCACACACACCCTAACATTAGGATTTCTCACACACACACACACCCTGACATTAGGGTCTCTCTCACACACACACACCCTGACATTAGGATCTCTCAGTCACACTCACAAACCCTGATATTAGGATCTCTCACACTCACCCTGGCATTAAGGTCTCTCTCACACACACACCCTGACATTAGGGTCTCTCAGTCACACTCACAAACCCTGATATTAGGATCTCTCACACTCACCCTGGCATTAAGGTCTCTCTCACACACACACGCTGACATTAGGATCTCTCAGCCACGCTCACAAACCCTGACATTAGGATCTCTCACACTCACACACCCTGGCATTAAGGTGTGTCACACACACACTGACATTAGGATTTCTCTCACACACACCCTGGCATTAGGGTCTCTCTCACACACACACACCCTGACATTAGGATTTCTCTCTCACTCACACACCCTGATATTAGGATCTCTCAGTCACACTCACACACCCTGATATTAGGATCTCTCAGTCACACTCACACACCCTGATATTAGGAT
>NW_012111919.1:3182862-3200418 GCF_000951035.1 Colobus angolensis palliatus | reverse complement strand
CACACTCACACACCCTGATATTAGGATCTCTCAGTCACACTCACACACCCTGATATTAGGATCTCTCAGTCACACTCACACACCCTGATATTAGGGTCTTTTTCTCACACACACACCCTGACATTAGGATTTATCTCACACTCACACACCCTGACATTAGGGTCGCTCACACACACACCCTGACATTAGGATCTCTCAGTTACACTCACACATCCTGACGTTAGGATTTCTCACACTCACACACCCTGGCATTAAGGTCTCTCTCACACACACACCCTGACATCAGGATTTCTCTCACAGTCACACACTCCCCGGCATGAGGATCTCTCACACTCACACACACCCTGGCATTAGGGTCTCTCTCACACACACATACCCTGAAATTAGGATCTCTCTGTCACACTAATACACCCTGACATTAGGGTTTCTCTCACATTCACACACCCTGGCATTAGGGTCTCTCTCACACTCACACACAGCTTGACATTAGGGATCAGCCATCATTGACCCCATATGCTGGGTGCTCCCCTCTCTGATAACTGCATTTTTCGAGGAAGGGCTCTGCTCCAGGGTGGGAGAGCTGAGTCTGAGCCGCCGCCGCCATTAGAGGTAGGGAGAACAGAAGCAGCTGAGGATCCCACCACAGACTTCAGCTCCCAGCCCGCCCCTGGGAGGCCAAAGCCCCTGTGGGTCAGAGGAGAAAAGTGGGGAAGTACCATGGAAATCAATAGTACCTGGAGCAGGCTAACCATACATAAGCCGAGCTGGGGTTTACCAAAAATCTCTGCGGCGGGTCAGGCCGATCTTCCCAGAGCTGGAAAAATACCGTTAGGGCCCAAGATGGCGGGAAACTCGGGCCCTGTACCCACCCCCTCGTAATCCTGCAGGGGCCCCAGGGAGCATGTGCGGGCTTGAAGGCCGAATGCGGCGGGGGAGGCCTGCAGCTGCGCAAAGCGTCCCGCCTGACGCTGTCCCTGCCTTCCTGGGGGCGGAGGTTGTGTGCGGCCCGGTAAGGGTAGTGCCCACTGGGAGTTCTTGAAGCTGGCACTAGGCTCCAGGTGGGCAGCCTCACAGCCTTGTCTCTCAGGGACAGGCCATGGAGAGACTCTGGACGGACTAATGTGGTGGACAGGATGTAGCCTTGTCATATGGCTGTGACACATTGGGGTGGTATCACCCCACTTCCTGGCTGTCCAAGGGTTGGAGATCATGCAGACAGATCCATCTTGCAACTACCAGGATAGAAACTCAGGAGTCCCCAGTGAATTAGTGAAAGGAATGTCTATTTATTGAGCACCAGTTAATCAGATATTTAAGTTACTGCATTTAATTCTATTTGTCTGTTTTGGAGACTCTTGAATTGCGTCCGTGGATTAGATGGTATTAAAGTATATCATGTTAATTTCCTGACCCCCGTGGGTATGTTAGGGTTATGTAGGGAAAAGTCCTTGTTTATAGGAAATAGACAAAGTAGTGGGGGTTATTGGGCATAATGCCTGTAGTTTACTTTCAAATAGGGAGGTGACATGTTCTTTCTACTCTTCTCGCAACTGTTCTGTAAATTTGTAATTTTAAAATAAAAACTTTATTTGAAAAATTACACTAGTCTCATAAAATGAGCCGCACAACTCCATTTTTTTGTGTTCGGCAGCAATTTATATGACATCATATATAGCAAGAACAGAAAGTAACTGTCACTTGAAAAATTAGAAACTCAACTATATTAAGTCATCTGGGTAGGTATTTTGGGGGAGGCAAAATCTTGCCTTCCACATCAGTTGTTTCATACTCACAGATGGAGTCAAGTTTTCTGTTTCTTTCAACCATTTCCTCCTTTATTGTGTATGTTAATTATTTATATATTTTTCTCTTGACAAGTCTTATTAATCATCTGTGTTGTTTTTTCTTGTTGTAATTGTTCTCCAGTTTATTTTTCCTTGTCTGTATTCTTTCCTTCTATTTTCTGACTTTATTACCTCATTTTCTTGAAGTAACACTGTCTCTATTTTTAACGTCTCTTATTTTCTGAAAAATATATTTAAGCTATGAATTTCCCTTCAAGTACTACATTAGTTGTATCCCTTAAGTTTTTAATAGTATAATTTCTTTATCTTTCAGTTTAAAGTTGTCCTAATTCCTGTTGAGATTTCTTTCCTGATGTGCTTGTCAGCTTTATCAGTTGCAGAAAGTGATTTGAATCTGCTTATTGTAAGTCTGCCTATTTGTCTTTTCTATAATTTGAATATATTTTTAAAGTATATAAAGATTTAAAATTTCTTTCTTATGAATTGACCATTCTATCAATTTGTAATAACTTTCTTCATGTCACGAAATTTTTTGCCTTAAGGTATTTTACCTGACATTTATTTAGCATGGCTAAATACATTCATTGAGTTGGTATTTGCCATGGTGTATCTTTTTATATCCTTTTATTTACTAACCTTCCTTCTTGTCCTTATAATTTAGTGTGGCTCTTATAAACAACATCTAGCTCAATGTTGTTTGTTTACTCTTTGTTTAGTCAGTCTTAGGAGCTTGCATTTACCTTTGGTCCATTGACATTGATTTTGATTTCTGATATTTTGTGATTTCTACCATTTTATTTTATGCATTAAGTCTTCCTACTTTTTCTAGGTTTCTCCAGGAATGCTTTCTCTTGAATTGATTTAATTTTATTCTTTACCTACATTTCTCCTTCCCACTCCCTACCCTCCACCTGCCATTTTCTGCTTTACCACTTGGGAAGTAATTCTTTCTGGTACTGTCTTTCTGGTACTATCTACTGTCTTCTGGTACTATCTTTTCTGGTACCATCTAATTATTGGTGGCCACTCAACAATTTTTAACACTTATTTAATTGAGCAAATTCTGAAGTTAATTTTTATTTTTACCCTGTTTTTAAACAATACAAGGGACCTTGGGATACTTTGACACACACATACACACACACAAACCTTTCTCTTTTTTGTATTTTCTATTGATATGTCATTGTTTTACATATTTTTGGAATACATATATTTTGACACATGTATGCAATTTGTAACAATTCTCTCAGGTTAATTGGGATATCCATCAGATCTATTTTTGGTTTTTTGAGACAGTTTCATACTGTTTACCATGGTGACTGATCGAATTTATATTCCCATCAAGAGTGTACTGATGTTCCCTTTCTTTGCATCCTCAACAGGGTTTGTTATTTTTTGTCTTTTGGGTAATAGTCATTCTAGCTGGGGTGAGATGATATCTCATGGCTGTTTTGATTTCCATTTCCCTGATGATTAATGATGTTGAACATTTTTTTTTCATATACCTGTTGGCCATTTGTGTGTCTTCTTTTGAAAACTGTCTATTCCGGTCTTTTGCCCATCCTTTTAATTTTGTTTTTTTTTTTTTTTTTTTTTTTTTTTTTTTTTTTTTTGGTATTTAGTTATTTATTTTTTTTAGGAGTCTTGTTGTTAATCCCTTGTTGGAGGGATGATTTGCAGATATTTCCTCCTACATAAATTCCACACTTAGAGCTATCCCATTTTTGACAAAGTCACCAAGAACATACACTGGGGAAAGGATAGTCTCTTTAATAAATGATGCTGGGAGAACTAGATATCCATATGCAGAAGAATGAAGCTAGATCCCCGTCTTTCACCATAAACAAGAATCAACTCAAAATGGATTAAAGACTTAAATTTAAGACTTGAAACTATGGAACTACTAGAATAAAATGTTGGGGACATGTTACAGGACATTGATCTGGGCAAAGAATTTTTAGGTAAGACCTCAAAAACACAGCAAGAAAAGCAAAGATAGACAAATTGGATTACATCAAGCTGAAAAGCTTCTTCACCAAAAAGGAAACCATTAACAAAGTGAAAAGACAAGCTACACATACTGCTTTCTAACTTACATGCTTTTTAACCTGAAATCTGCTAGAAAAAGTCTCCATGAACATCTGATCAATCTTACATTACCTATACATCAGTTAACTTATACTCATCCTTCAGTTCTCAGCTTATAGGCTGTTTAACTCTGAGAAGACTTCTGAGTCTGGGTGAGTAGTCATGACTGGAATACTGTACTATACACTTAGAAATGCCCAAAAGCTTCCCAAGGGGGTATACAGGCATAACAGTCCCAAAGGAATCAATTTTCAGACCCTCATCTTTTAAACGTGCTGTTTTCTGAGGCTGAGCTGCCTAAGAACCAAACCACTTGCAAGTAAGAATCAGCTGGTTGGTTCCCCTTTTCTCCCTCCCTTTCACTGTTTCCCAGTTTCCAATTTATAAATAAAGATGTCTCCTAGCCAGGTGCAGTAGCTCATGTCTGTAATCCCAGCACTTTGGGAGGCCAAGGTGGGTGGATCACCTGAGGTCAGGAGTTTAAGACCAGCCTGGCTAAAGTGGTGAAACCCTGTTGATGAAACCTTGTAAAGTGGTGAAACCCTATAAAATACAAGAATTACCCAGGTATGGTGGCACACGCTTGTAATCCCAGCTACTTAGGAGGGTGAGGCAGGAGAATCGCTTGAACCCAGGAGGTGGAGGGTGCAGTGAGCCGATATCACACCATTGCACTCCAGCCTGGGTGATAGAGCGAGACTCCGTCTCAAAACAAACAAAAAAGTCTTCATTGCCTATATTTATTATTGTTTGTTACCCTGAAGTGTAAATTCCCCTGAAACACTGAACAAATAAGCAGCTGTTTAAAATAGTAGCATCGTGAAGCCTTCCTTTGTAGGGCCATTGTGTCTTTTTCCATATTATTCAAATTTCGTGAGACACAAAGCACAGCATTAGAAATGGAGTATTTTGGTGCATGTAGGGCTGTTGATAATTAGACACAATGTGGAGTTGAACATGGGTAGAATTGCCAGATTTAGCAAGTAAAAATACAGAACCCCAGTTAAATTTGAATTGCAGATAAATAACAATTTTTTAGTATGAGTATGTTCCAGATATACTAAAACACTGAAAAATTATTAGCTTCTGAAATTCAAATTTAATGGGTCATTGTATATTTTATCTGGAAACTCTAGAAAACATAAGGACGTTTTTTTCTTCCATCTCTCGACATTTTTAAACAATACAATGTACCCAAGGGAGAGTTCGGTTAGAGCAAACCCAAAAATGTAGGTAAGAAGCCTTAAGGTACTTAAAACTTGAAATAAAGAGATACTTTATTTCATTGAGGCTGCACACTCAAACTCCAAGGTTTTATAGAAATGAACTCATTATAAAATTGAAACTTCATTGATCTGGCTGGGCACAGTGGCTCACGCCTGCAATCCCAGCACTTTGGGAGGCCAAGGTGGGCAGATCACTTGAAGTCAGGAGTTCGAGACCAGCCTGGCCAACATGGCAAAACCCCGTGTCTACTAAAACACAAAAATACAAAAATTAGCTGGATATGGTGGTGCACACCTATAATCTCAGCTACTCGGGAGTTTAAGGCACAAGAATTGCTTGAACCCGGGATGAGGAGGTTGCAGTGAGCCGAGATCAAGCCACTGCACTCCAGCCTGGGTGACAGAGCAAGATTCTGTCAAAAAAAAAAAAAAAAAAAAAACCTTCATTGACCTGTACACTGAAGATGTGTGCATTTTGTATATATTTATGTTATACCTCATTGAAAAAAGAGTTTTGAAAAAGTATCTTAAAATTAACAGTATGTTTTCTGAGTATATGTGTTAAATAAGGCATATCTAAGTGAAATAATAACACATATAATTTTTTTAGAATCCTTTTGTTAAGCTTCCCAGCAACTAAGATTGTAGACCATTCTAATGGCTAAGTAGAAAATCATTTTTCAAGTCAGGTGTCTCTAATGGTAGTGCTTTATTTTTTAAAAAAAAGATTGAAGAATATGGGCAAGTACCCAATTATCAGTAAATTAATCATCAGTCATTACAGATAGGAGAGCATTAGGGGTATGAGAGCAAATGTTTAAGAACCACTAAGTTATACATTCTCTTGGTAACCTGAACTTTTCCCCTTACTTTTCATAATCTATAAATACATGCCTATTGATATGATTATTTGATGTGTGTTTCTCCAACATCAAGTCTCATGGAAATAATACTGAGCATATTGTTTATCCACAGTGAATCTAAGTCAAAGATTGAATAAGCAAGTGGATTACTGTGCAAGTGGTATTTGCAGTCCTAGGAGTAGTTGAGATCATGCAGAAACAGATAAACAGAGAAGAGGATGGAACTCTGGAAAACAGCAAAAGATAAACAACTCCTTTTAGTACAAAAACCGTCATTTCTCTGTGCAGCTTTTTCCCTTTTTCCCTTTTCCCTTTTCCTTTCCTGCTTTGTCCCTAGAGAGCATAGTGTTTTGCATACAGAAACAATTTCAGTGTTAAAATAAACTTTCTTCCCCAAAGGTGGTCTAAGACACAGAATACGTAATTACTGTTATGAGTGTTCTTTTCAGGGAAATAGTCACCTTAGAAGACTGCACCTTGTTGTCTCCACTGTCTTGTAGAAGAAACAGATGTGAAATACACAAGATATAGGTAGTCCCATAGCCCCTTCAAAGAAGTTGTGAGTGATCTTTCCTCCTAGCCTGACATCAAAAAGTTAATTTTTTTGCTATCACTCAGTTTAATAAATCATCTCTGAGTGCATCATACACAATCATGTCACATGTTCTAGTCATCGGTAAGAATGTTTTCCTTCTAGTTCCCATTCCCTCTAATATGCTAAGATCAAGTCCATTTTTTCTGTGTTTCTTCCACTCACTTTATAAAACTTTAGCTCTAAATAAATTAACATCGATCACTTGCTTAGATAGTCCCTATCTGGTTGGACTTGGTTTTCTCTCTTGTCAGTTTTTTTATGTGCCACCGGGAGGCAGCATGAACTTGCCTACTGATAATCTCTCTTGATGCCTGTACATCTGCAGTCATCCTGTTACTTTTTAAAGAAAGATGTCCTTTTTATTTAAGATGTAATTAAATCTCACCTTTTTTAAAAATAATACTCGGTGATAATGGGACGTGGGGAAGCAGAGATCATCATGGGCTTGTGTTAGAATGTTAATTAGGGCAATTTGAAAATTACTTATCTGAAACCTTAAAATTGTTTATGTCCTTCGCTCTGGCATTCCCCTTCCCCACACTCACTCTCCCACTCCCAGTAATTTCTCTTTATGAAATTATTAAGATCGTGAGCAAAGACTTAGCTACAGGGACATTCAGTACAGCATGCTCATACAAACATCAACTAGAAACAATATAAACGTCCAACAAGAACACATTCTGGTCATACAATAGATAGCTCTGAGGCTGATAAAAAGGATATTATTGAAATTTTACTGAAAATGTGGTATACATATTACTAGATATGGTCCACAAGACCATTGTAAGTGGGACATGAAAAGGAAGCATGTTTCCCTTTCACTGTATCTCTCTTATCTGGTCCCAGAAACACTATCCTGGCTGTGTGGCCTCCCTCCTAGACAGGCAGGAGGCTATGGCTTCCCATACACACCCAGGCTCTTCTCTTCCCCAGCCTCCTCTAGGACTTCCTTGTCCTATTCCCTCTCCAAGGCCCAGGCTTCATCCCACTCCCTTTATTATTATTTTTTAAATAAAGAAAGCTGTAAAACAATGTCATCTCCATCTGAAGACAACAACAAATCCAGATAATCATTTATTTATTTGTTAGATTTCTCGGCAATATTTTGGAGCTTTTATTACAAAGGTTTTGCACATTTTGACAAGCTTTTTCTTTTTCTTTTCTGAGACAGGGGCTCACTCTGTCACCTGGAGTGCAGTGGTGTGATCATGGCTCACTGTAACCTTGACCTCCTGAGTTCAAGTGATCCTCCCACCTCAGCCTCCCAAGCAGCAAGTACTACAGTCACGTGCCACCACACCTGGTTAATTTTTAATATTTTTTTTTTTTTTAGAGATGGGGTCTAGCTATGTTGCCCAGGCTGGTCTCAAACTCCTGGGCTCAAGAGATCCTCATGCCTCCACCTCCCAAAGTGCAGGGATTACAGGGATGAGCCACCGTGCCTAGCCTCCAATCCCTTTCCTTCCCACACAGCTCTTTCTGGTTCCCCAGCACAGCCCTCCAGGTGGTCTGGCAGCCAGTCAGCTCCACCCTCATTGCCCTCAAGCTCCTTTTCTTAGTATTTCCTGAAACCCCCAGCTCTGCCCCTTCCCCTAAGCTCCTGTCTCCCTTCTTGTCCTGTTATTTGATTGCCATATCCCTTAGAGAAAACCTGTCCTAATTGCTTTTTTTTTTTGGAGACGGAGTTTTGCTCTTTGTTGCCCAGGCTGGAGTGCAGTGTAGCGACCTTGGCTCACTGCAACCTCCACTTCCCGGGTTCAAGAGACACTTGTGCTTCAACCTCTCCAGTAGCTGGGATCACAGGTGCCCGCCACCACACCCAGCTAATTTTTGTATTTTTAGTAGAGACAGGGTTTCACCATGTTGATCAGGCTAGTCTCAAACTCCTGACCTCAGGTGATCCTCCTGCCTCGGCCTCCCAAAGTGCTGGGATTACAGGCATGAGCTACCTCGCCGGCCCCCCCTCACTCCTCTCCTCCAGCCTCCCTTTTGTCCCTGGAAGTCCCCAGTTTCTTCTGCATGCCATTGCTCCACCCTTAGCTTCAGCACTCCCTTCCTCAAGCCTACAAAATAGACTTCTTTTATCTATTCTGGCCCTTTTATTTTCTACTCCTATTTCTTCCTTATAGCCCTCCTCACTTCTAACCAAAGCTTCTTTGCCATTTAATATGTTTTGCAAGTAGAGCTTTCCCAAATATCTTGTTTAAGAAATAATCATAAACGTCATCTAGATATATTCCCGACTCAGTAGTGAGGATAAAGTGTTCACCTTTTCATAACAATAGTCACAAATATGTGACAGTCAATTTCTTTCTATAAATGTATAGGAGCTAGTTAAATTCCTAGTTCAGAATGTATAAAATTGGTGAATTTCCCAAGGAGAAATTAAAAAGCAGTTAATATTTCCTATGAGTTCTATGATTTAGAGAATAGTTGGGAAACGAGAAATAAGATAAAATACAAGTAAATGTTTTTCTAAGTTCATTTAAATACAATCCTAAATCTCACTTGAAATTCATTGTGATCTTTGTGGAGAAGAATTCTTTTAGAAATTGGAAATTAAACTGTAAAAAATAATATATGTTGTTGGTTCATGGTGCATGTGTATTGGAGCAATATAATGTCTCTTATCAAGAATTGCCTTTAGTACGGAACATCATTTATTAATGTCATCCAGTCATGGGTCACATTATTACTGATGAAACAGAAAAGCAAGTTCCTTACATGCTATTCTCAAAGTCTTCTAAAAGTGTTAAGGTAAATTGAATAAAATCTACATTTTATGTATTTGAAATATAGCAATGAGTAGCCAAAAAGATATACATAAGCATCTGGCAAATACGTGAAAAAAAAAGTTTTTAGTAATATGGATATATATCAACTTTGGCCGCATATCATTACCTTAAGTCTCACAAGAAGAATTTTGAACACTTTTATCTACCATTGTCAAAGATTGACTAGTTCTATATACCTTAACTTTCTAGATTTCTGAACCTTATTTCTTTAAAAAACAACCCTTTATTTTAAGCATTTCAGCTAGAATTTCTGTAAAATTGATTATATTTTATATACATCCTGTCTTCTTAAATGCTCACATCTGTAATCCCAGCACTTTGGGAGGCTGAGACAGGCAGATCACGAGGTCAAGAGATCAAGACCATCCTGGCCAACATGGTGAAACCCTGTCTCTACTAAAAATACAAAAATTAGCTTGGCGTGGTGGTGCGTGCCTGTAGTCCCAGCTACTCAGGAGTCTGAGGCAGGAGAATCACTTGAACCCAGGAGGCGGAGGTTGCAGAAAGCTGAGATCGCTCCACTGTACTCCACCCTGGGCGACAGAGCAAGTCTCTGTCTCAAAAACAAAACAAAACAAAAAGTTTAACTTTTACTGGATAGTTCAAGGTCTTCATTGTGATTTTCTATTATGGTACAATGGAGGCCAAGGAAGGAACTGCTAACCCCATGCTCAGTGGCCTGAGGAAGTAACAAATGTTCTTATGTCTGCTTTTTATTGTTTTGTTATCATAACAGTAAAAAACACCATCTGCATCTAACTGCTTTCTCTACTATTGAGAAACACTACTCCATGGGTCTCTTCAATGCCTAGATGTCTTGGTGGGTTATGCCAAGGATGCAAGGCCCTGACCACTCTTTATCTAGAATATTTCTCATGGCCATTTCCAGTGAGCAGCGTTGAGAAATGCTGTAAGCTCTCCTTTCGGCCATGGCTGCTGTCAGTGGTACATTTTCTAGGTTCCACATTTGTCTCCCACGACACAACCCACGTTTGTGCAAGCATAGGTCTAGGACCACCTAAGCTGCCCTGCGGAACTGGTGCTCCAGAAACCAATGCAACCAAGTTTGTGCTCCAGCTACTGCTTTCGCTGTGGGTAATCGTTTTTGACTCTAACTCAGGAGGTCTGCTATCTTCTGTCAGTATCCATGACATTGTGGCAAGCTGACTTGTTAGCTTGCAACAGAGTAAAATCTCAGACCCCTCACAGTTCTTGTAAGCTACCTTTCAATTTGTTGTTTAATTTATGCTTTAGCACACATGTATTAATTATGTATGCCTCTAGAAATATGTAAGATCCAAGGGGAATATAAAGTGGACAATAGTTGGAGCCTCCCTTAAGAAGCTTTCCCTGGTGAGGAATGCAGACACTCAAACAGATTTTGTAACAAAACAGGATTGATATTAAAGGCATGGAGATGGGAACCAGAAGGTCAGGGATAACTTTCTGGAGGAGGAAACAATTAAGTCTTTAAGGATGAGGACTTGACCAGGCAGAGACAAAGGACATAGAGGAATGTTAGAATAATATAAACCAAGGAGAAACACCATATAAAATGTACACACTAATTTTGAGATGCCTCCTGATATCAGAAGGGTTAAAATGCAAAGGAAAAGAGTCTCTTAGAATAAAGCAATTAGCATAATTTAAAATAATTGCTGGTGACGCATCTGTGAAATAACATATAATTGTCTATTCCTCAAAAAACTGGAATACTATTTAAACAAATTGAATCATTATCTAGAACTAAAACTCTTGGTGATGTCAACATACTTTAGAGGAAGAGGAGCATAGATAAGCATGAAGTTAAAGTCTCTTACAAGAATTATCTTGGCCGGGCACAGTGGCTCAAGCCTGTAATCCCAGCACTTTGGGAGGCCGAGACGGGCGGATCACTAGGTCAGGAGATTGAGACCATCCTGGCGAACGCGGTGAAACCCCGTCTCTACTAAAAAATACAAAAAACTAGCCGGGCGAGGTGGTGGGTGCCTGTAGTCCCAGCCACTCGGGAGGCTGAGGCAGGAGACTAGCGTGAACCCGGGAGGCGGAGCTTGCAGTGAGCTGAGATCTGGCCACTGCACTCCAGCCTGGGTGACAGAGCGAGGCTCACCGTCTCAAAAGAAAAAAAAAAAAAAAAAAAGAATTATCTTACTTGGTGTGATGAAGCTATGTATTATTAACTGGACATTATAAGAAAATATAAGTATAAATAAGTTTATTTAAAATGTAAAGTTACAAACCCCACAGGCAAATAATGTTAAAATTCAGCTATATGTGACTTGCAAAATATACACTGAGAAAACACCATATGCAAGATTGAAAACGAAAGGATAAAAAGTATATACCATATGTATCCATTATCTATTGCCACGATAATCCTGTATAACAAAAACCACATGAAAAGTAAACATTTATGTGATGCCCACACCTATAGGTTAGATGGGGTCATCTGATGGGTTATCAATGGATTAGCTTTGCTCTCTCATGTATTTGGGGGTGTGGCTAGCTGGTTCAGCTCTTCCTCACATTTCTCTCATCATACAGCAGGCTAGCGTGGGCTTGTACACATGGCAGTAGCCAGGTTCCAAGAGACAGTAGGAGTAAGTGCACAGTCCTTTTAAGGGACAGGCTCCAAACTGGCACATCATCATTCCAGAAAATTCTATTGGCTAAAGTAAATCACAAGACCAGCCCAGATTCAAGAAGCAGGGAAACAAACTCCTATACTTAATGGTAAAAATCTGCAGGTGATCTGCAAAATGTGTGGATACAGGGAAGAATAAAGAATTAGAGATGTTTTTGAAGTTAATCTTCTAATGGCGATAAAGTGGGTTTAGCCATGTTAATATCAGCCAAAAAAAAAAAAAGATGATAATGGAACAGTCCTTTCCTCTGACCACCATATTTAAAAGCACAGCCTGTCTTCTGCTCCCTCCAGTTTCCAAGCACCCTTCATCTGTTTTGCATTTTCTTTGTTCCATGGCACCTATAATAATATAATTTACTTATCATGCTTTTTTTTTAGTATGTGTTTCCCCTGGAAGAATATAAGCTCCAATAAGCTCCACTAGGGCAGGATCTTTGTATTTTTTGTTCACTAGTATTTCCCATCTACCTAGGGCAGTGCCTTATATGTGGTAGTTATCCTGAAAGTATTTGTTGAATAAATTAATACACCAAGAAGATATCAAAATTATTAATATATAATTGTGGTGGTATCTTAGATTACTGCTTCCAATCCTTTACTCTCCCCATGTAAGAGAATCATATATTCATCCCCTTTACCATATAACTTTGCAGTGCCACCCTTGAGACAGGGTTAATTTGCCAGCCCTAATAATGTTGAGCTTAACCATGTGATTTATCTCAGGCAATGGGGTGTAAACAGAAGTAACATCTACCAGAAGCTTTAAACATGCTTTTGTGGTGTGATTTTCTCTCTAATAAATTCACCTCTTGAGAAGAACAGGCTCTGAGCAGTCACTGGTCCTAGAATTAACAGAATATGGAATAAACCTGACCCTACCCAGCAGGATGAAGCACAGCCACCCCAGCTGACCTACAGAGCTTTCAGCAAGAAATAAATGCTTTTTGGAAGCCACTGAGATTCTGGAGTTCTTTATTATCTCATATGACACTGGAAACTTAATATAGCACAAAAAAGTAATAGTAAAACTTCCAAGCAGAAAGCAAAATCTGAAAACTACATAAGAAATTGACAAGTCAGATCATGGTAAAAAATTTTAACATACCTTTATCAGAAATTGATACATCTAAAAGGCCAGCCATGGTGACTCATGCCTATAATCCCAGCACTTTGGGAGGCCTAGGTGGGCAGATCACCTGAGGTCAGGAGTTCAAGACCAACCTGGCCAACATGACAAAACTCCATCGCTACTAAAAATACAAAAATTAGCCAGGTGTGGTGGCAGGTGCCTGTAATTCTAGCTGCTCAGGAGGCTGAGGCAGGAGAATCGCTTGAAACTGGGAAGCAGTGGTTGCAGTGAGCTGGGATCAAGCCACTGCATTCCAGCCTGGGCAGAGAGCAAAACTCCATCTTAAATAAATAAATAAATAAATTCGACACATCTAAATGGTAAAATAATTGGTATGGTTGTAGTATGACTAAATGTGGTCCATTAGATACATAAATGCAACACTGCACCTAACACAGAATATGCATTCTTTTCAAATATATATGGGACAATATAAAAAGCAATCAAATAGTTGTTCACAAAAGTTTCAACAATTTGAAAAAAAAAATAGTTTCACACAGCACATTATCTGAACTTACCAAATTAGAAATGATAAAAGGCATTTTTTTAAGTATTTTGAAACTAAAACTACATCCCTAAGTAACTCATGGAACATAACTCATGAAACGAAGTCACAATGGAAACTTTAAACGATTTCAAACTGAATCGAAAGTGCAACATACAAACACATGTAGAATTGCGGAACAGTGAATGCAGTGCTTAAATTCCTAGCCTTCATAACATTCAATATCTTTTTTTAAATTACACTTATTTTTAAAATACATACATTTATATTAAATGAGTTAAGTTTTCAACTCAATAAGGCAGATAAAGAACAAGGAAAACTGAAAATAATTGTAGGGAGAATTTCACTTTCAGCTATGATAGACAAATAGGAATGGGATTTATCCTAACATCTTAAATAACTTGAAAAGGAGATAAAATATGAAACAGTGGTTTTTAGACATCAGAAAACAGGCAGTGTTGGACAGTGATCCCAAAGAGAAGGGAAACAAATAAGGTAAGCCTTTTGATTGCCCCAGCTTGCTGCCTGAAGAGAATTTCCAGACTACAGTGCAAGGAGGAAAACAAAACAGAGTCCAGCAGCCTTGCTGACTTGAGAAGATAGAATTCAGAATTTTAGGAGGTCAGGAGATACACACAGACAGCACCAGAGATCTGCAGTAGGATTCCCCTCTATGTCTTTGCATGAGTGCAGATCTACACATACATGCAAGGAAGTTACCTAATGCCAAAGAAAGAACCATCAGAAAGGAATAGGTGCAACAATGCTCACAGCTCACTTCTCATTAGGAGTAGTCCATGCTCCAACCAACAAGAAAGAAAGACTTCCTAATACCTGGAGCATCAAACAGAATCCTCAAAAAGGTATTGCCTCAGTTATGGGAGCAAATTAACCCTAGACTAAATCTGCTTTGGATTTACCAAAGACTTAAAAACAAGCTTTAAAAACTACTTAATTCATTTCAACTAACTTAACTGAATCTCAGAATAAACCCCCAAAATATCTAAAGAACGAAAATCCAGCAACCCTCAGTGACCAGAATCCGATGGCAAATCACCAGTTATGCAAGCAGGCAGGAAAATACAACCCACAGCGAGGGGGGGCAAAAATCAATCAATCAATCCCAGAAATGGCAGGGATGATAAATTTAACAAATAAGAATGTTAGAACAGCAAAATCAACTCCACACTTTAAGAAGATAGAGAAAAACATGAACACAAGGAAGATATAAGTAAGACTCAACTTGAATTTTAGGAGTGAAAATATAAGATGTGAAATGAAAAATGTACTAAAAATAATTTGCACACTAGATATTGCAGAACCAAAGAGTAATTTACTTTGAAGGCATAGCAACAAAAACTATCCAACATGAAAGAGTGAAAACAATGGGACAATGTCAAAGAGGAAAGACACAAAAGCACTTGAAGAAATAATGGCTGAAATTTTAAAAACTTGATGAAAACTATAAAACTTCAGATCCGGAAATCTCATTGAAATCTAAGCAGGACACATGAAGAAAATCACACCAATACACATCACAATCAAATTGGTGAAAAACAATAATAAAGGTGAAACCTTAAAAGAAGCCAGAATCGGGGGTGGGGCATTACATGTACAGCAGAACAAAGGAAAGAATGAAAGCACCTTCTCATCAGAAACCAGACAGACTTAAAGACAATGCTGTGACATCTTTAAAACATTGAAAGAAAAAACTGGCAACCAAGAGTTATATACAAAGCAAAAATATCTGTCTTTCAAAAATGATAGCTAAGTAAAGACTTTCATTGACAAACAAATGCTGAGAAAATCATCATCCAGAAAGAATTTTAATTTTTTCCCACTACAAGAAATACTAAGGGTAGTTCTTCAGGCAGAAATTAAATGACGCCAAATGGAAATGTGGATATACACAAAGAAAGAAGACTTTTGAAAATTATTAATAGATAAAATAACCATTAAACAGTTTTCTCATTAAAATAAACCTTTAAGAAGTTATTGTTTAAAACCAAACCAAAAGTTTGTTGAATGTATACTGTATTAGAAGTAAGTTTTACAATAGCAAGAGCACAAAGGATAGAAGAGGGAAATGAAAGTATACTGCTTTAAAATTCTTACACTGTATGGAAAGCGGTACTTTTTTTTTTTTTTTTTTTTTGAGACGGAGTCTTGCTCTGTCGCCCAGGCTAGAGTGCAGTGGTGCCATCTCGGCTCACTGCAAGCTCCGCCTCCTGGGTTCATGTCATTCTCCTGCCTCAGCCTCCCCAGTAGCTGGGACTACAGGTGCCCACCACCACGCCCAGCCAATTTTTTATTTTTGTATTTTTATAGAGACAGAGTTTCACTGTGTTAGCCAGGATGGTCTTGATCTCCTGACCTCGTGATCCGCCCAACTCGGCCTCCCAAAGTGCTGGGATTACAGGCATGAGCCACCGCGCCCAGCCGGAAAGTGGTACATTTTGATTAAGTGTCCAACTATAAATAGTTCACAATGTAATTGTAAACCCTAGAGAAAAGTCTAATAGATATCCAAGACTGGAGATAAAAGTGAAATTATAAAAAAAAAAAATCAGCTTAACCAAAAGAAGGCAAGAAAATGGAGAAAAGGGAAAAGATGTAGAACATAAGAAACAAATAGCAGATGGTAGATAAAAACCTAACCATACTAATCACATTAAATGTAAGTGGTATCAATAGTCAATTAAAGACTCAGTTTGTCAGATTGGATTAAAAAGCAAGAATCAATTGTATGTTGTCCAAAAGAAACCCACTTTAAATATAAATACACAGACAGGTTAGAAGTAAAATAAGAGAAAAATAAATTCCATGCCCATACAATGCAAAGAAACTTTGGGTAGTCATAGTAATATCAAATGAACTAGATTTCAGTGCAAGGAATATTACCAGAGAGAAACAATGTAAATACATAATGACATAAGGTTCATTCATTAAGAAGATATAATAGTCTTCTATGTATATGCAAATAATAACAGATTCAAAACATCTGAAGCAAAAAAGTGTTAAAACTGAAAAGATAAATGGAAAATTTCACAATTATAGTTAAAGATTTTAAGTGTAGACGAAGGAAAAAGAAAATCAGTAAAGGTGTAAAGACTTGACCAATATTTTCAATTAACTTGAAATTGACATTAAATAAAAATCTCACCTAACAATCTTTATAATTGCACACAAAACACGTGCCAAAATAAATCATATTCTTAACCATAAAACCAGTCCGTACAGATGTAAAGAATTCAAGTCATACAAAGTATGTGCTATGACCACAATAGTTAAATTAGAAATCTGTAACAAGCAGATATATAGAGAAACCCTAAGTATTTGAAAATTAAACATACACTTCTAAATAACTAAGGGTAAAAGAAGAAATCACAAGGGAAATAGAAAATATATTGAACCAAATGGAAATTAAAAGGCAGTATATCAAAATTTCCTTCTACATGTTAGCATTGAACAACTGGAGAAACAACATATGTTAGCACTGAACAACAGGAGAAACTAATTTTAAAAATTATCTATAATATCATCATAAATATGGGCCAGGCGTGGTGTCTCATGCCTGTAATCCTGGCACTTTGGGAGGCCAAGGTGGGCGGATTGTTTGAGGTCAAGAGTTTGAGACCAGACTGGCCAACATGGTGAAACCCTATCTCTGCTAAAAATATAAAAATTAGCCAGGCATGGTGGCGCTTGCCCAACTACTCAGGAGGCTGAGGCAGGAGAATCTCTTGAAGCAAGGAGAGGAGGTTGCCGTGAGACTTGCAGAGACTCCATCTCGAAGAAAGAAGAAGAAAGAGAGAAAGAGAGAGAGAAAGAGAAAGAAAGAAAGAAAGAAAGAAAGAAAGAAAGAAAGAAAGAAAGAAAGAAAGAAAGAAAGAAAGAAAGAAA
>NW_012111919.1:3164983-3182812 GCF_000951035.1 Colobus angolensis palliatus | reverse complement strand
GAAAGAAAGAAAGAAAGAAAGAAAGAAAGAAAGAAAGAAAGAAAGAAAGAAAGAAAGAAAGAAAGAAAGAAAAAAGAAAGAAAGAAAGAAAAGAAGAAAAGAAGGAAGGAAAAGGAAGGAAAGAAGGAAGGAAGGAAAGAAGGAAGGAAGGAAGGAAGGAAGAAAAGAAGAAAAGACAATGAAATACTTAGAGAAAACACATTCAATACCTGTACACTGAAAATTATAAAATGTTCCAAAGGAAAATGTTTAAAGACCTAAATAGATGATGACATAGTCAATGCTATGGATCTGATAGCTTAATACTGCTAAGATGTCAGTTCTCCCAAAATTGATCTACAGAATTAACACAATCCCATTCAAAATCACAATTGGCCTGTTTTTGTTTTGTTTTGTTTTGTTTTCTGAGACCTAGTCTCACCCTGTCACCTAGGCTGGAGTGCAGTGGCGTGATCTCTCACTGCAACCTGGGCCGCCCAGGTTCATGTGATTCTCCTGCCTCAGACTCCCGAGTAGCTGAGATGACAGGTGCCTGCCACTGCACCTGGCTAATTTTTGTAGTTTTTAGCAAAGACAGGGTTTCACCATTTTGGCCAAGCTGGTCTTAGAACTTCTGACCTCGTGATCTACCCGCCTCGGCTTCCCAAAGTTCTGGGATTACAGGCGTCAGCCACCACGCCTGGCCACAATCGGCCCTTTTAAAAGAACAAAATTGTTAAGATTTGCCCTACCATATTTCAAGACGTCCTCAAAAGTCACATAATCAACACAGTGATTTATGTAGAGACACATAGATTCATGGAACAGAATAGTCCATTTTGACAATGGAATACTAGTTAGCACTTAAACAACAACAACAACAACAAAAAACCCAAACTATGGATACATGCAACAACATGGACATAACTCAAAAACTTTATCCAAACTGAAGCAACCATACACAAAAGATAAAATACTATTCATTTATGTTTATATGAAGTCTCACAAAAAGCAAAGTTATAATAATAGAAAGCAGATTCGCAGTCACCAAGGCTCAGGGAGAGAAAGGAGGGAATTAACTGCAAAAAGCCATGAGGGAACTTTCTGAGATGTTAGAAATGTTCTGTATCTTTATTGTGTCGGTGATCATACTACTGTATACATTTGTCAACAGTCATTGAATTATACACTTAAAATTGGTGAATTTTATTGTATATAAATGTTTCCATAAAACTGAAAAAAATCAAGATGGAACCAATAAACACAGAAAAGTACAACAAGAATTCATGAAACAGAAAAATAAAAGAAAGTTTTATCTTTGATAAAACTAATAAAGTGGACAAACCTCTACAGGACTTACCAAGAAAAGGAAAGGCAAACTAAAAATATTATGGGGAAATATTGCTACAGGTAAGGTTGAGTGAATGCTATGAACACCAAAGAGGAAAAGCCCTCTCAGTAGGGTCATGTGGCTTAGTCATATGGTGGACTGCTGTTCTGCAGTTAAAATGAATGAACCGAATCTGTGTGCATCTAAAAATCATGGAAACATACCTTTAAAATAAAATACAAATTGCAAAAGGATACACACAATTGTATTGATTTGCATAGATGTTAAACAATAGTATATATTGTTTATGCAAGCATACATATATAGAAAAAAATTTAATATGTGAGATTTAGAATGCCAGTTTACCAAGTTTCCTCTGGAAGGAAGAAAACCCGAAGGAATGAGAGATAGGGATACAAAAGGGAAGCTTGGCTATATCTTTATTGTTTTATTTCATTTGTGTTATAAAGAAACTGGCAAAAAGACAGAGCTGAAGGCAAAAAAAGCAAAACATTATTATCTTTTAGGCATTTTGGTCAGTACTTGTCTGTTATATTACTTTTGGTATATTTTAAATGTTTCACAATTTGAAATAATTTGAGGGTTGATTAAGGCCAGCCATTACTATAACCTTCTGAATAGTGATCATATATGTGAATAATCTCACAATTGACATAGCTACTAGATTTATAGACAAGAGCCAATACATTTTAGTTTTATCAGTAAGCTTTATCGGAAGTATTAACAAATTGAGAATTATATTGGTAGATCCTTAGTTACAATTCTTTACTGATTCCCGAAGAAGGCCAGAGTTAACACTAGTATCGGAGAGATAATTTCAACATGTCACTAAATGGCAGATATTAAAGGCCATATCATGATTAATTGCTGCTAAGGGTGAATGAGTGCCCTGTGATCCTGTCCTTGCAAATGAGGTCAGAGAAATGCCTGTGCTTAGAAAAGAGTCAATGTGATAAAAATCCAACCAAGAATTAATTGTACCATGTCCGTCCTGTATCTTAGCACTTATCACTTTGAATCATAATTACCTGTCTGTCTGTATGCTTGGCACACAATAAATAATTAACTGGCTAACTACTCTCCAGGAAAGTAAGTTCCATGAGTAGAGGGATTGTGTCTATTTATCCCTAGCTCCTAATATGGTGGACCTCACACGGAGTAGGCACAGCACACATTTTTTGAATGGCTGTAGGGGGAGATAAGATGCTGCTACTTCCGTAAAAATTTCCTAGATCTTCATCTGAAAAGATCTCTTCCTCTCAAATTTATAACTCTTCTTAGAATGTTTGACATGTTTGTTGTAGTTACTTATATTTATACATCATTTCCATAACTACATCGTATTTCCTTTCAAGTTTCTTGAGAGTAGGGAATATTTCCTTTATGTAATTTATTACAGAATGATGGAAAGTAGAAAGCAGATGAAAATCTTAAACCTAAAATTAATTCATTTAAACACTTTTCTAAATTCAGTGGAATTATATTGACCTTAAAGTAAGCAACTTTGAATCATTTAAAGTGAATTTCACTTGCATGCATTAAGTTATTTGGTAGCAAAGAAATGGACTATAATATGTCATGCCATGCCACCTACAGGGCTAGCCGCTTGTTTACTCAGCTATTTCCTGTTAAACCCTAATGAACAAAGACAGCTGCCAAACATTTTCTAGGTCATTTGTTCTGTTTGTAAACAGAAAGTGTACAATATTTAACAAGTTGCAATCATTTGCAAACGAGATTTATGCAGAATGAAAGAACTGCAAAAGACAGAAGGGAAATGAATGCAAGTCTTAAGTGCTTAATGACCCCATTAATTGAGAGGGAGGTAATTGGAGAAATTAAACAGAAGAGGTAATGGCCTTAGAGTTATTAACCTATTCTGAGAGTACTGCTAATGCTTACCAGGTGATTTTCTTCTAAACTGAAAGTTGAGAGTCAGTGTACCTTAATACAATAGTTCTCGAATCTGGCCAATCCTAAGAATCACCTGGAAAGCTTTTGAACAACACAAGTCCCTCGAGATCCTCTTCTTACTTTCTTAATCAAAATCTTCAGGGTGGGGCTCAAGCATATGGATTTTTAAAAGCTGGTCAGGTGATTCTTTAAATTTTTTGATAAAAAGCAGGCTCAGTTTAGACATCATTGCTTTAGAATAAGATTTCTCAGCCTTGGCACTGATACAAACAGGAGGCATAGAAATATTAGGTAGAAAAGGGTGGGGTCCCTGACAAGCGTTCTGCCCTCAAACCTGGGCCCGCAGCCCCAAACGAGAACTTCACAACCCTGTTTTCACGCCTGAATTCTGCCTTTTCAAAAACCACTCTGGCCCACCACACCCCTAACCCTGTACCCATAAAAAGCCCAAACTCCAATGGCAGAGGAGCAGAGCAGTGCCAGCAGAGGAGAGAAGAGAAGAAGCATCTGCATGTCTGCACATCAGAGACTATGGTTGGAGAGGAGTTTGGCCGTCCCAGGCTGAACTCCAGGGGAAGATTATCTTTCCACTCCATCCCATTTCCAACTCCCCATGCCACTGAGAGCCACTCCCATCGCTCAATGAAATTCTCCGCATATACCACCCTTCAATCTGCTCATGTGACCTGATTCTTCTTGGACACTGGACAAGAATTTGGGACACACTGGGTGTGGGAACCCAAAAAGGCTGTCACACTGACACTTCACTGAGCTGTTTAACATTTAGGCCATCAGTGGATGGCAAAGCTAAAAGACCACTGTTTGTAGTACATGCCCTCTGGGGTTTTAGAGGTTGCTGACAACCCCTAGACGCTGCCGCGGGCAGGTACCGGGTTCATTCCTGCGGACACCCAAAGGCACTCACCCCAGCTCATGCACCCGCTCACATTTGTGCTCCCCTTCCCACAAGGGGTTTGAGCATGGTGGAGGAGTAAACGAGCCATACCCCTGTTGCAAGTCCCGCAAAGGTATCAAGGGAACTCTCCCATCTGAGCACTACTGACAATTTAAGACAGCTAATCATGGTGGAGGCTGCCCTGTGCCTTGCAGAATGTTTAGGAGCATCTCTGGCCTCCACCCAGTGGATGCCTCCCTCCCCTAGATTATAAAAATCAAAATGTCTCAAGACATGGCCAGGTTCTTTTGGGAGGTAAAAATCACCACCAGTTGAGAACCTCTGCTTTCATGCTATGGAACAACACTGACAGAATTTGCTGCAATAAGGTGAGCAGTCTCTGTCTGTACTGTCTAATACCAAAGCCATAAACTAAATGTGGTGATTGAGCCCTTGAAATGTGGCTAATGCTGGGCATGGTGGCTCACACATGTAATCCCAACACTTTGGGAGGCCAAGACAGAAGAATCATTTAAATCCAGAAGTTCAAGTTTAGCCTGGGAAAAAATAGAACCCATATTACAAAAAAATTTTTTTTTTCAATTTTCTGGGCATGGTGGTGTGTGCCTGTAGTTAGTCCCGGCTACTAGGGAGGCTGAGGCCAGATGATTGCTTGAGCCTTGGAGGTCAAGGCTGCAGTGAGCCATGATCACACCACTGCATTCCAGCCTGAATGACAGAGTGAGACCCTCTCTCAAAAAACAAAACAAAACAAAAAAACAAAAAACAAAAAAAGAAAAAAGAAAAGAAAAACAGTAAGGAAAAAAAGAAGTATGGCTAGTGTGATTTGGAACTGAATTTTAAATTCTATTTTATTTTAATTTTAAAAGCAGGACATAATTTGTGGCCATAGTGTTGGACAGCACAGCTTTACAAGATTGAGATCTGACTGTAGGCAATGAAATCAATACAATTTCCTCCTAAGTGCTTCTGAGACCTGCCATGTATGTATAATTTACAAGAATAGAAAATCTACCTACCCCGCTGTATGAATAAGAAAAATATCTTAGGACATTATAACTAAAAGAAAGTTTACTAGAAGTTTTGTTTTCTAAGGGCTACCTAGGAAATATTGTTTGTTACCACCATTGATATCCAGATTATGCAGTCTGGCTAGGGATAGCCCCTTTCAGTCCCAACCATGATGTGCTTTTACTGTCCTTAACATTTTCTTCTGAAAAGTTCTCACTGTTGCCTGTTTCCTCTCAATTCTTAACTAATTAAATATACAATTACCATATGACCCACAATTTCACTCCTAGGTATATATTCAAGACACATGAAAATATGTATTCACAAAAACACTTCTACATGAATGTTCATAGCAGCATTATTCATAATAGCCAAAAAGAGGAAATAACCCAAATGCTCATCAACTGAATGGATAAACAAAATGTGGTATATCTATACAATGGAAATTTTTTGGCAATAAAAAACAATGAACTACCTCTGTTATGTGTTACAACACAGACAAACCTTAAAAACAGTATGCTAAATGAAAGAAGCCAGTAACAAGCCACTACATATTACATAATTCCATTTATGTGAAATGTCCAGAATGAGGAAAAATCTACAGAGACATAAAGTAGATTATTGATTGCCCAGGGCTTGGGTAAATGGGGAGATTTGGTGGTAATGGTTATTGGGTATGGCATTTCTTTTGAAGGTGATGAAAATGTTCTAAAATTAAATTGTGGTGACAGTCGCACAACTCTGTGATTGTACTGAAAACCATTGAATTGTATCCTTTAGTTGTGTGAATTATAGGGTACATGGATTATATCTCAAAAAAGCAGTTTAAAAATCTGTCAGTATAATCTATCACATTAACAGATCCAACATGAAAATCTCCATGATCATACCAATTGGTGCATAATATTTATTTCTGAAGTGGAAGTGGCCTTTGGAAATGCTATTTCAAAAATAGTCTCTCCACTGGCTACCACTCTTCTCATTTCCAGGAGAATTGAAGTGGCCCTGCATTGTGTCCAAGCTTGGGCTGACAATCCTTGAGCAAAGCCCTTCCTCAACAACAAGTCATCCCACTCTAAAGATCATAGTATAGGTCCACAGCCTGCAACTGAAAGGCCCATCCTTGTAATTCCTGAGTTCTTTCAGCCTCTCCAGACCAGAGGAATAATGGACACGTGAACATCACCAATGAGAAAAGACAAAAAGATAAGAGGATGCCAATATCCAGTGTAATTTTATCGTGAGCCAGGCTGGTCAGACCTTGTCCTGGATGGAAAGTGCTACGTCATGGAAAATAAACAGCTTCATCAGGGCATGAAAGGATGACATTCACTTTTAGGGGCTTGAGCTCTCTCTGTAGCCCCAGGTAGAGCCCATTCTCCAACTTTAAACTCACTCAACTCAGATAATTTCACAGGAAATGAATATGTTTCTAGGTTTTTTGTTATGAAGTGACAAATCATACTGAAAATAAGTGCCAGGCTCATGCTGCGTGAGCACCGACAGTTCAGAACTCCTTGAAGTACACAGAAGGTGGGGAAGGGAAAATAGCAAATGTCAAGGGAAGTAAAATCTTACATAATATAAACAAAAAATTATCTAAGCAATTATGCTGTTAGTCTCCAGAAGACAATGTCACATGAAGCTAAACAATTTAAGTGGTTAGACGGAGATCTGTTTTGAAATTATATGAAGAGAAGGACATTGGAAGACACAAAGAACTGGCTTGTTAAAGAAAATCGGGTAGGGAGGCATACCAATTCGGTGGACAGAGCAGTGACAATAGATTTAAAAACAGTGGCACAGGCCAGTGTTAACTCGTTTCTGACCTTTCTTCCATTCACTGGGGGTGCTGATGGATACACAGAGCTAAATCCTTTGGAATGGTTCCAGGAAAAGTTTGATTTATTTGGAAGGCCAAGTGTCATCCTAAAGATAAGCTGTATCAACTGTGCTCTGAATTTCTTAAATCTAGATATAGTGGCAGCCTTCCCTGACCCTCAGTGTCAGGCTGGATTAGGTACTGCCTCTTCTGTGTTCTGACAGCACCCTGGATGTACCCTTAGTATAGCACTTAATGTATTATTTTTGAGGATTGTTATTTACCTGCCTTCCCCATTGGACAGCGAATTTCTCAATAACTGAGACTTATTGTTGGCATTCCTGTGGTTTTCAGTTATCAAGGGCCTCTTATCAGAGTTTATAGGCAAGCAAAGTTTCTCATCTCTGGTGGGCAGTGTTTTACTTTCAGGTGTTCCACAGGCCAATTGGCTTCTTCCCAGATTAGGTAAATCAAAGAGTAATGCCATACCTGGACTCTGCTGCAGACCTGGTGGTGAATCAGGCTGTTCTACAATACTGAGTTCCATTAGTATTTGAGCTGAGCTCCAAAATGGATGCCTGCTACAAAACTGCTCACTTGAGTGGGTTCAATATCAATATATTGGCTTCCATTCCAATGGTTTTCCCTTGGCATTGTCACAGAGACTTCAGGCATTGGAACTGCACCCCTTCCCCATAGGCACCCTGGTAAGCTTTTGTTATTCCAGCCACGTTTATGTAGGATGCTAAAGAAACAAATTGCTCAGGGACACTCATAGAGCCTGAAAGAATTCATGCACCTTCCCTGTTGCTTTGCATCATGGGAGGTTACGTCTAGGAGGCAGGATAATATGGCTGTTGAACATTCAAATCTATGTCTCAGATCATGTACCCAGGTCCCAGATATGAAATCAGAAAATTTATGATGTTCCCTACATGCTCCACATCCCCAGACCTAATCCCCCATCTTGTTGTCTTTTTTGTTTCTTTAACCCATTCCCTTTCTCTGAGCAGAACTTATCAATGACATAATGGATTATCTGAGCAAGAAGTGTGTTTTCATCAAAACTTCAGGTTATGATCTTTCCACTTACACCAACAAAATAAACATTACAGCAGACACAGTTTCTTTTCTCTGTGTGTCAGTGCTGACACTATCTCGGTTTGAAAAAAAAGAGCAATAAATAAAGTCCATGTGTGTCCCCAAAGTAGCACCGGCCTGTTTGAGATAGTAATTATCACCAGAGCTATAAGAAGTCCTTTTGGGAACTCAGTCCGCCTGCTCTTGCTACCTCTAGGGATTAGAGAGAGGGAAAAAGACATGCACTGCTCTTTTTTCTGGGAACACACACAGATGGACTTCGGATTGAAGAAATCTGTGTTTGTCAAAACCTTTGGCCAAAGTTATAAATCTATGTGCTGCGTGGCAGGGATGTCTTTGACTCTGGAACAAAGAACAAAGAGCATTTTTGTTAGTCACACTGAGGAAAACACTGAAGAAGCAGAAAGCCCAGGAGTGTTGAGACGGCCCCGCCTGTGCTAGAAGAGCACCCTGCCTTCCCTTTTAGCTTCTCAAAGAGAAGCTTCCGTGAGAGTTCTAGCTCCAAATCTGGGGTTTTGAACAATAAAACTAGTATCAAAATCATCCCCCAGACCCCACAAGTCCACTTTTAATGATGATAAGTTTAGACTTTTCATAGACTCACAAAACGTCAAAGTAGCCAGCAAACACCCTGGTGCTTTGTTTCATTGTTGAGCTGAGTGAGTGATGAAGATCCAACATCACAAAGCCCCCAAAATTCCCACTATACTTGGCAAGATTCTTTAATATACATACATATTTTTTGTTTCACAAATATACTTTCATCACAGTCCATTTAATATAAATATAAAACATAAAATACTAATATAAAAGTACTAGAAGAAAATTTGCATATTCCCATCACAGCACATTTGGTTTGTTATGCTCTTTTGTGATTAAAGACATAACTGACATGGTAAATCTTACAGAATAAAAAAGAATAAAATGTGGGTCTCAACTTTTTATTTGTCAATCCTGACATTTGCAGCTGATTTTACAAAACATTAAAGCACACTTGGAGAGGGACCTTGTTTGAGATGGGTGGTATATTACAATAGGCTGTAAAAGATTGTGAAATCAAGCCAGCTCCATGGGAATGTGCACAGCACACATCTTCTGTGAAGCTCTGGCAGTGCCAAGAAATTCTTGTACTCCTAATTGGCCAAATCCTGCTTTCAACACTTGCAGATCATAGCTCACAATCAGTAGAGGGCTTCCAGAGGTGTGATATTACCCCTGAGTTCTTATCACAGACACTAAAATTCAGGCAGTTAAACTCAAGAGAAAACAACTGGGTAGTGAAAACAGGAAAATGATTGACATTTGTGGATTTCTGTTGTTGATCCTGCACTGATTAGGAGCCTCCAGCTGCCCTGCAGAAGGAAAGAGGCAGATCTTTGAAGGATGGTTTCTAACAACTTGTGAAGTTACCTGGGGTTAGACAGGAGTTCTGGTAAGAATGAGGATCAGCTTGGTGCTAAGCCAGGTTCTGTTGGCCTTAAATTCATGTATTTATTGAAATGTTACCTGGTTTGGAGTGATCTTCAGTTGTCCTGTAAGCTCTGTGGGACCCCATGGGCCATCTGAAGAAGTCTACTTAAAGATATTGGCCCCCTGGATCTGGGATTGATGTGTACACCCCTGCCTTTTTCACCTTGCAATGACGGGTTGGACGGGATTATCTCTGAGTAGTCTCCTCGGCTCTGCATTCTGTGCTCCATCATTCTAAAGACTAAATGTCCTGCATCAGGCAGGAACAGTGTGATCACTACTCCAGGTCACCACTTCTGGCCTGTTGGAAAAGCTGGGATATTTACTAAAGTGACGCTTCTGTGCTTCAGTGATTGCCCCACAAAATCCAGTTTTTCACTTGTCATTTACTGTGTAAGAGGCTAAGTCCTATGACAAGGCGGCTTCAAAGAAAGGAGAATGAAAGAAAGCAGATGCAGGTGACAGGCAATACTTTTGCTTTTTTTTTTCAATAATTTGCTTCTTATTTTTGTCTTTTTGAGTTTTAGATGCACATCACTTATTAACTGATTGCCACTTTTGTTTACATAGCATACTGCCTTCATTTCTCAGCTAGCAATTTCTTAAATGAGTTCTAGAATAGTTTTCTCTTAATTTCAGCATTCTCCTGACAAGGTCTTCAGAGTGCTTGGAATGCACACTAATTTTCAAAAAGGTTTGTTATTTTAATCTCTAACAATTGTGAGGTGGAAAGCTCTAATTCCTTCTTTTGAATAGTGAGGAAGGTGAAATGCACGGATATTGAACAGCTCAAGACAGCAGAATTGGTCTTGCATTCAAGGTCACTAAATGGTGTACAAATACAGTTCTGAAGGAGAGAGGAGGGACTGCCCAGCATGAATACAGTCACATGGATATTTAATTTTCCTACAGATTGCTCTAAGGCAAATAGCTCGTTGGTGGCAGCATCTACATAAATACCCAGAGAATTTTGTTTCTTCACCAGATATCTTCCTTCTACCCTTTTTATCTTAAGTCAACTCCCTTGTCCCCACTTTATGACCCACCACTGACAACACGTAACACTTGGACACTGAAATTGTCCCATTTAGGCTGGGCACAGTGGCTCACGCTTGTAATCCCAGCGCAAGGAATTTGGGAGACCGAGGGGGGCGGATCATGAGGTCAGGAGGTCGAGACCAGCCTGATCAACATGATGAAACCCCGTCTCTACTGAAAATACAAAAATTTGCCAGGTGTGGTGGCACGCGCCTGTAATCCCAGCTACTCAGGAAGCTGAGGCAGGAGAATCACTTGAACCCAGGAGGCAGAGGTTGCAGTGAGCCGAGATCATACCACTGTACTCCAGCCTGGGTGACAAAGTGAGACTCTGTCTCAAAAAAAATGAAAAAAAGAAAAGAAATTATCCCGTTTAACCTCAGGTCAAAAGTGTAAATCCTTCAAATCTCCCAGAAGAGCTGAAGAAAACCAACTCAACGATAATACAGAAAGTTTACTGGTGAGGTTAACTCAGAAACCCCAGGTGAATTAGGTCATCTCTGACCCCTCCCTTGAAGACCTCGTGAACTCTGAGGGTAGAAAATGGAATTGAGGGTTGGGGGCTGCATTCTCCAGAGATCGAGGATGAAGGAGTTGAGAACACAAGCTTCATCCCCTAACCCCAAAGAGCAATTTACCTCACTAGTACAAAGCCGTTTGGTAGAATCTATGTTTTAGAATCAGGTAACTTGAAGAAACGATGTGAAGTCACCCAGTTATTTCATCCCCTCCAAGCGCGCACTGAATTACTTCCTTGCCTTCAGACATGTACTAGGATGAACTCTATAGCCTTCTTCAGGACTTGCATTATTTCAAAAAGTCCTTTGGTAATCCTTTCCAATGTCTGACCAACACCTACCAGCCAGTTAATATCTAACCTAAACCCTTCCTGGTACTTATTGAAGCCATTTATTTTCTTTGATACCTTGGGAGGCATGGGAGAGCAGCAGGTCTCCTTTTCAGGAATCTTTCTCAATGCGTGAACCGCCCTTACTATAATGCGGAGGGAGTGAAACATTCAAGGGAGAATCTCAAATAACGTGAATTGTTTAATTCTCAAATAAAAAAGGTCATCTGGTAAAGTTATAGTTTTGACTTTTCCACCTACTAGCACTGTGCTCTTGGGCAAGTGATATAGCATCTCCAAACTTCAATGTATTCTTTTGTAATGTAGCTGTAATACTCCAACCAAAGATTATTATAAATATTCAAAAGCATAATGTATGCAAAAAATGGTCAACTGTGAAGCACAATACCAATACTAGGTATAGTAATAGTTATCAATTTGTCATGAGGATTCAGTCAGAAGAATCATGGTGAAATAACAAGTGTTGGGAAAGTATGGAGAATCTGGAACTCTTGGGCATTGCTAGTGGGGATGTAAAATGGGACAGCAGCTATGAAATTAATATTGCAGTTCCTCAAAAAAAGTACACATTGCCAGTAATTCCACTCCTGGATATACATCCAATAAGAGATGACTCAAACAAATATTTGCATACCAGGACTCATAGCAACATTATTCACAATAGCCAACAGGTGGAAACGATCAAAATATCCATTAATGACTAAACAGATAAGCAAAAAGTCATATACACATACACACACATACACACACACACAAAATGGGATATTCTTCAGCCTATAAAAAGAATGAAGTTCTGACATATGTTAAAACGTGGATGAACCTTGAGGACATTATGCTAAGTGAAATAAGTCAGACACAAACGGACAAAGATCATGTGATTCCACCTATATAAGGTACCTAGAGTAGTTGAACTCAAAGAGATAGAAAGTAGAATGGTGGTTTTGCCAGGGGATGGGGAGAGCTTGTTTAATGAGTAGAGAGTTTCAGTTTGGATGAAAAGTTCTAGGGATGGGTGGTGGCTGCACAATAATTTAAATGTACTTAATGCCACTTAACTAGGTATTATACAATAGTTAAAAGGATAAATTTCATGTTATGTATATTTTGCCACAATTTTAAAAAGAAGCAATGGTCACTACATGGTCCTTACTTGGCAGAGGACTAGGGGATACAGATACAAAAGAAAAGATATAGGAGTTACCATTTCGTTAGGGATACTGTATAAATACATAAAACAATCAAGACTGATAGACAACTACTTTGTGATTCAAAGCTACTGTAAGAGGGGAAAGGAGAGGTAGTGAGCATGCTGGATTAGAGGGAAAAAAGAAGGGCTGCTTCATGGACATGCAGACCTGGGTTATACATAGGTCTTTGATGGGCACAAAACATAAAACAACGACAACAACAAAATCCTTGATTATCTTCAGGCCTCAGAAGCATTTTTCTAGCAACTAGTGCTTTGGGCTTCACCCTGGAAAACAGCCACTTTCCTCCAGTACCAACTTGAACTCCAGGGATCCTATGAAATATTGATTCATTAGCATTTTATATTGCATAACACCTTCATGCCAAGAAACTGCCCAGAGAGCTAGAGAAACTCTAGCTAGACAATCTTAAATACATGTTTAAAATTGGGACCTGGGAGAAACGGCATAGAGAAAATCCGAAGGCCAGGTATTGATTGACAAATTATCTGGGGTAAGCTGAGATAAGCAACAGTAAATCATTAATGTCACTAAAGACCTGCAGTTCAATCCAGAGGAGCACAGTCTTTTCAGTGTGCCAAAAAAGATGCAGCTCTGCTTTGGTGATGGCAGAAAGAGGTTATGAAAGTAGATTTTTTAGACAGGGTGACATCAGGCTGGGTAATATAATGGGAAGAGTATGGACTTTAGTGACAGACAAATGTGGATTCAAATGCCACTGATACCACTTGCTACCTTGTGAATTTGACAATTGTTTCACTTCTCTTAGCTTCTCATATGGAGAGTAATAACACCCACATCACTGGGTTTGGGACAAGATGATGACAATTTATATAATGTCCTTCACACATAAAGGACACTTTAATAATGAGAAAAAATAGTGATAAGCTTTTCAATGGAGGCAGCTGTGATTACTTCTATGTTATAATAAAAATATTATAATAGTGCTAACATATATAGCACTAACATTATCCCCAGAACTATTGTAAATACTTTATGTTATAGACTCTTATCTTTGGAAAATTCCTGTGAGATAGAAACTGTGGTTATCCCCACTTTACATTTAAAGACATTGAAGCACAGAGAGGTTAGGATATTTGCCAAAGTTCACACAGCTAATAATTATTGTTGCTGGTGCAATGATGTAGAGCAGAGAGAAAATTTAATAGGCTCCCAAGAAATGAATTCATTACAGGAAATTAGGACCATAGTAAGAATACATCCCTCAAAAAGGCACCAGGCCCTAATAAGTCATGGCATATAAATTATTAAAGATCAAAGAAAAAGCTGAAAGCTTCCCAGTTTGCATCTAGCATAAACACAATGCAAAAATTTGACAAAATTAAGATGAAAACGAAAACTATAAACCAATAAAACATTTTAATATACTTACAAAAATTATAAGCAAAGTCCAGCATTGCATTAAAAGGATACCATTTCATGGTCTTATTTAAATATAGTTCTCCTTCAAGGACTCTACTAAAAACATGAAACTTTCATTTTAATAACTGAGATGATTAGAGAAGACAAAAGAAAATGTATCTTTAAATCCCTACGGCAGATAATAGAAAGGCTTTTTATGGTCATATTAAGTTTCTATACAGCACTAATTCCATAAATAAAGAAAATGAAATAGAAATTGCCATGTCAAATTAATATTATACTTTATTTCATACATATGGCCATTAAATATTTAAAGATGAAATGTACCCATTTTTATTACTTAAAGCTCTCATATTTTTGGTAATTTTGGAATTCAAAAGTTTTAATATTGATAAACACATAGTTAAGTATGTACGTTTTCCTAATCAGTAAGGAAAAAGAAACAGATCACCTATAAAGATTCGGGTTCCTTTTTGTTTACAGTAAGACTATAATTCTAAAAAAGACTTTCCTGTATAAGATTGTACCTGAAAAATACCAAACATACTCCAGAGGAATGTGGCGTTGGCTCGGTTCCTTACTCTTTCACCTGATACGAGTTACTGAAAGTAAAATGTAGCCTGGAATACTTCCAAAATCCATGGAGAAATGGAAAGATATTCTGTTTGTAAGAGACTGACATAAGGCATGCTATTTTAGTTTCTTATTACAGAAGCCATTTGATGAAGAATTTTATGAATTAATGGACTACTTAGAAAACATTAGAACAAGATATTATTAATCAAAACTTGTGGAATATAGAAAACTTTACAGCCCCAAATGCCTTCTAATTAAAGAAAAAATGAACAGCCCTCACAGAATTAGAAAGGGAACAACAAAATAAAATCAAGGAAAGCAAAAGAAAGGAATTAATAAAAATAAAAGCAAAAATAAATAAGTTAGAAAATGGTAAAATTGTGAAGTTAGAACTCACATACTTTGACAACACATAAGCCCCTTAGAAACTGTAATCAATAAGAGCAGGTGCATGGCAGGAATTTAAAAACTGATATAACCAACGACAATCTAATAAAATTGAACAAAGATTAAATCAAAAGAGAGGACATAACATAAATATTACAATCTTAATGAAAAGAATGAATAGATCAATAACACTAGAGGAAATTAGAACGATAGTAAATATATATATATGTTCTTCAAAGGGCATGAGGCCCTAATAACTCATGATATATAAATTGTTAAAGACCAAAGAAAAAGCTGATAAACTTCTCAGTTTGCATCTAGCATAAACTCAGTGACAAAATTGGACAAAAAGAGGATTAAAAAAGAAAACTATAAACCAATGAAACACTTGAACATACACAAAACTTATAAACAAAGTGAAATCCAGCATTGCATTAAAAGAATACCATCTTATGGTCATATTTAAATATAGTTCTACTTTAAGGATTCTATTAATGTAATAATTGGAATTTATTACATATAAAGATTTAAGGGGAACATCTATACGATACAGTTAATAGGTGTGAAAATCTTTAATAAAATTTAACACTCATTTCTGATTAAAACAACAACAAAGCCACTGGGTAAGTTAGAAATAAAAGGAATCTTCTTAACTCAAAAAGCATATCTCAGGGCGGGCGCGGTGGCTCACGCTTGTAATCTCAGCACTTTGGGAGGCCGAGGAGGGCAGATCACGAGGTCAGGAGATCAAGACCATCCTGGCTAACACGGTGAAACCCCGTCTCTACTAAAAATACAAAAAAGTAGCCAGGCGTGGTGGCGAGTGCCTTTACAGTCCCAGCTACTAAGGAGGCTGACGCAAGAGAATGGTGTGAACCCGAGAGGCGGAGCTTGCAGTGAGCCCAGATCGCACTACTGCACTCCAGCCTGGGCGACAGAAGGAGACTCTGTCTCAAAAAAAAAAAAAAAAAAAAAAGCGTATCTCCCAGATTATCTAAAGGAAACTGACACTTTGCTCCTGTCTTACCTTGAGAAGCTTATTTCTCACTTGAGTGTCAGTTCAAGGCAAAACATTCAGCAGGCAGCTTTCAAGTCCCCCATGCAGTCTTTCCAGTCCTTCAGAACCCTGGCATCTCCTGGCCCCATCTCTTAGAAACTTTTCATCTACATCCAGCCTTCAAAAAGGATGAAGTACAAATGAAGGCTTCTATGGGCGTGGCAAGCATGGCTGTTGACACTGCCCCAAAAAGAACTTAGTCTCCTGGCTCTACCTAACTGAAGGAGGCAGGGAGATGGACTCTAGCTGTGTGCCCAAAGGGAGAACTGGAAGATTGTTTCGGTGGACACTTTGTGCTCTCTGCCACAGTCAGCTTCTCTGGCTACTATATACCTTCACATACCCTTCTTCACACTCATCTTCCCCCAAAGGAAGATGACCCCAAGCCCCAGGCAGTTACTGAACTCATCTCAAAAGTCAAGAACTCAGTGCTGCACATTCCAGTACATCAAATATGGATATGGTTCGTTATGATTTGATGAACTATCAAGTAAACATGTTCAATGCTCTTCTACATCTACCCACCCAAAACAAATCAGTGGAGCAGTAGAACAACTGCAATTAAAAACTCCTATTTGGAAAAGGGAGAATGGAAAACATACGAAATCTCACCTTAAACCAAAAACTAAAGTCCTCATAGATCTATATCTGAATGTGAAATATCTAAATATGAAAGAGTGAACCATGAAATTTCAGATGGTAATACAGGAAACTTTTTAAATTGTGGAGTAAAAAGGCCTCATGAGCGTGACACAACAACCAGAAATCTTAAAGTAAAAAATGAACAGATTTGTCCTCATTAAAATGTAAAACATCTGTATCTCTGAAGATACCTGAAATGAAATTAAAAGGCACATGTAACAAATATTTACAAAGTAGGTAACAATTGCTTATTATCCCTAATATCAATAAAAAAGGAAACAACACAAAATAAAAGTGGAGGCTTTCACTTTCAAGATGGAACACTAATTGCACAATGATATCCTCTCCTTTTTCAGCTTCTGTCCTTCCACTCTAAGCCTTAAGTTATTTTTTAAGTATATGAATATATAGCTTGCTTTCTAAATTCAAGGAGAGATTTTTGGCTAATCAAAATGATGAGAAATCCCTGAAAGTCTAAAAGTACACAGGCTGAGTTTGCAGAGAGTAATTGTAGCCTGGAATTTGTACTGGAAACTTTTAAAAAGTCCCACCACAGAAGACGGGAGCATCACCAAGGGTACCCATGCTTAGAGGTGGTAGAAGGTAGGACTAGACAGGAGGTGAAAGCTAATGCAGATGATAAGAAAATGAGTTGAGGCATCCACACTGGTCATGCCATGTACATTCCACTCTTTACCTCTCTACCAGTTCAAGTCTGTCATTGCACAGAAGCCAGCCTAAGAATGACGGGCAGGGCCAGCAATACCCATCCCAACTTTCCCTCATTCTCACTGAAAACAGTGAGGAGCACAAACCTCAAAAGCTGTTTCTATACCTTCCCTAAGGCTGGTTGTGGGAGTGTAAGTGTAAAGAGTCTAGGAGGGAATTCAAACCAGCAAGATGAGCCCACAGTTGAGAATCAACAACATTTAGCATGTAGCCTCCATAAAAAATACATATAACAGCCCAACAGAATTACAACTATGAAAAATTTAATAGATGGTAAGACAAGGACTTCTTTTTTTTGAGATGGAATCTGGCTCTGTCACCCAGGCTGGAGTGCAGTGACCAGATCTCAGCTCACTGCAAGCTCCGCCTCCCGGGTT
>NW_012111919.1:3081028-3164865 GCF_000951035.1 Colobus angolensis palliatus | reverse complement strand
CTCGGCCTCCCAAAGTGCTGGGATTACAGGCTTGAGCCACTGCGCCTGGCCAGGACTTTTCTTAAGAAGTTTAATTAGTGTCTTCAAATATAGTATGGCATCAAAATAACGAATGAGGAGCTATCTGTGATAAAACAAACCAAAGTCAAACCCTGGAAATTTTAAAAAGTGTAATTATTAAAATAAAATTTCAGTAGATGCAAATAGAAAAATGCTACACCTGGCAGGTATTAACAGTAGGATGAGAACAGCAACATCAGTATTAGACAAAATAGAATTGAAAGCCAAAGCATTAAAAGTATCAAAAGAGGGCATTTCACATTGTCAAATAATTTACCAGCAAGATATAATGATCATGAACCTAAAATGCCTCAATATCATTTTGAAATACCTAAATATTTGGTAAAATCACAAAAGAAAACAAATACACATCACATCATAGTGGTCTGTTACAGTCTCCCACTATGATATACTATGAATACAAATATAGAGTATTTAAATCTAAAATTAATAAGTTTATGCTAATAGATATACATAGAACTTACACCTAATTGAGAATACACAGTTTATTTACTTAGATAACGTTTACCAAAAAAATGCCCTTACAGAAGCCACAAAGGAAATTACAGCAAAATTTTAAATATACATATACAAACCTCTTATCTTACCACAGTATGTTAAAATTAGAAATTTTTAAAAAATTGAACCCAGACAGCTAGATATTTTAAGTCACTTCTAAATAATTCATTGGATAATAAAATAACAAAATTGAAGTTTCAAATTATTTTGGAATGAATGAAAATGAAAGCACTCCTGTCCTGTACAGACTCTGTGTAGTCAACTTCACCCAATAAATGGTACTGAAGAAAGGGAAAAGATTAGTGATGATCTTAATCATAACTAAAATACTATGTTCATTATCCTCTGAAGAGGATGCCCTCGTTGTAGAAAAATTTCTTTTGGAATGACAAAAATGATTTTAATATGCTGTTTTTAAAAAGAATAGCTACATAGAGAGAAACTATCTAGGATAACTCAGTTATTAAAGAGTCCAGAAGCATTGAGAACTTTGTGAAGCTTTGCAATGGTTTACTGTATTCCAGCATTTCAAATCTTTTTTTAAACAAATAAATAGTAAAGTAACTAAGAGAGTAATGGAGTTAAATTTAGGCATAAACTATAAACATAAAAGCAATGTACTATATGAAAGGTCTTTGAAATAAAACAGGATGGAGAGAAGGTGATTCTAATAAAATTTTATCTCCAGGGACATACATAATCAAATTCCTCCAGTATAAGTGCTTTTCAATTATATTCTTATATCTTATTCATTTATGTGTATTCAGAGTGTTTTATTCTAAGACTCTATCTATGGCTGAATAAACTTCTTGGTATCTACAGGCTTTACATTTTAGTGGAATATTTGTATATAAATGTTTTCATCAAATTACTAAATCAATGACAATTTATGGAACATGAAGACCTGAATTAATAAAGTCACTGAAGCAGAAGGAAAAGGCTTCATTGATCTTGAGTTCTTAAATATCAAGCTTTATGCATTCTGAACTTACATGAAAATACATTTCTAATGGAAAAAATTATAAGTACATAAGAAATGAAGATAGATTTATATCAAGGAGTTAGAGAAGACTAGGCTTAGGAGATAATTTGAAGCCTATTGGTATAGGGACTTGAAAACTTTAGTTTGAGTCGGACCTCAGAGATTATCCGATGTTCAGTTAATCCCTTAATCTTACACTAACAGGAACAGTGCCTCAAGAATCCCTCTAATATCTTATGACCCCTTCCTGGATAATGAGCACAAAATAGGATTCATAATGAGGAATCTGGCCTGTAGTCAGTGGGTAACCATTGGGGATTCTGAGTTGAATTTAAAAAATGACACAGTCATACTTGTTTTTGGGGACATCGCTTATGATGAGTTTAGGATCAGCCAGGCTAAGGAGATCCTTGAAGCCAGTTAGAAGTCTTTTGTATTGTGTCAGATTTGAGGAATAAAAGCCAAGACAAGAAAATGTCAAGCAACTAAATATCCCCCTATTAATATTCTGTAACTTTGAAAAAAAAATTTATTTATTTATTTATTTTGAGACAGAGTTTTGCTCTTGTTGCCCAGGCTGGAGTGCAATGGCACGATCTTGGCTCACTGCAACCTCCACCTCCTGGGTTCAAGCAATTCTCCTGTCTAGTTTTTTATTGTCATTATTATAATCATTATACTAAAAGAAATTTAGGATCCAATAGTGTCACATATTGAATGACAAGAGGAAAGTTGTCATTGTTGTCATTATTGAAGAATTCCACCAATGGAGAAAAATTACTTCGTAGGAAGAACACAGGTTTTGTAATCAGAGAGCATGTTCAAATACCAACTCAGCCACTTGCCAGCTAACTTCGATATTTCATCTGTCTTAGTGGAGGCTATCGTCCATGACAGCCTTCAGCACTGTGATGTGTGATGTTATCCTAAGGCTCGAGCTGGTACTACTACCTTCCTCCTTGGGAGAGCGGTAGGGAAAGGGCGAACCTGGGAGTCCTAGCTTCATCATTAGTGTATATTCCTTCAGTTGCATTATTATTTGTTTTGGGTTTTGAGACCCCTATTTTGTGGGGCTCTGAGTATCCTCTGATATTCACCCAAAAGGCAAGATTCAGCCAACTTTTACAGTGTATTAGGAACACATCACTCAATTCCAAACCAATTTCAGTTTCCCTAATCTCACCTCTGAGCTCAACTCCCCTAGAACAATGTGGGCAATAAAACAGGGGTAAAACTATAATCTCCTTTTCTCAAGTTATTTCCGAAAAGTTCCACTTGATGCCTTCCCTTTCCAACATAAATTGTTGAACTTCATCAAATTATAAAACATTTGTACTTCAAAACATACCATCATGAAAGTAAGAGGACAAACCAAAGAATGAAAGAAAATATTTGCAAATCATATATCTGGCAAAGGACTTGCAGCCATAATTAAGAATTCTTAAAACTCAAGGATGAAATGACCACCCAATTTAAAACTGGACAAAGGGTGTGAACAGACATTTCTCCCAAGAAGATTTATAAATTGCCTATAAGCACTCAGAAAGATGCTAGACATCATTAACCATCAGGAAAATACAAATTGAAACCACAATGAGATATGAATTCATATTCACTGGAATGACTGTAATCAAAAAGAAAGATAATGTAGATGTGGAGAAGCTGGAACCCCACTTCATTGCTGATGGGAATGTAAGATGGCGTAGCTGCCTTGGAAAACAGTCTGTATTACAGAACAAATCTCCTCCGCTCTATTTTTATTCCCACTTCCCTATCTAGCCTGGAGTCCTGCAATGGCTCTGACTGTCCTCCTGCAGTATTATCCAATAATTTATTTAAGACCTCCCCTGATACATAGGCATGGTGGCAATAGAAATCCAGTCTATTAGCTTGTCTCTCCAAATCTGATCATGACCATTCTTCTTCCTTGTGAGGACTGACTTGTCTTGTATCCTATAGATCAGGGGTCCCCAAGCCCAGGGCCACAGATGGGTACCACTCTCCAGTCTGTTAGGTTCCAGGCCACAAAGCAGGAGGTAAGTGGCAGGTGAGCCAGCATTATGGCCTGAACTCTGCCTCCTGCCAGATCAGCAACAGCATTAGATTCTCATAGGAGCATGAACCCTATTGTGAACTGTTCATGCTAGGAGTCTAGGTTGTGCACTCCTTATGAGAATCTAACACCTGATGATCTGAGGTGGAACAGTTTCATTCTGAAAATATCACCCTTGCATCCCCAGTCCCATCTCACTCCCGATCCCCATCCATGGAAAATTGTCTTCCACAAAACCAGTCCCTGGTGTCAAAAAGATTGGGAACCACTGTTATATATGAACTAGGAGTTCATATGTGATGATAATTCTTAAAACAAGCCCTCTTATTCTTCAACTGCCTTGCACAGAATAAGGGTGGAAGTGCTGGAAGTTCTTGCCTTTTGGATTCATTATGTTTTACTTGTCTTTGAAATTCCACAGAAAATTTATATAGAATTGTACTTCACTTTTTTTTGTATGCGTATATGTATACATTTGTATATATTTATATTTAGAAAGTAATTATTCATGGAGGAGAGAGGAAAAGGTCACATTCTAATTCTGTTACCTATTCATGTTTCAGCACCTATATCTAATGCCACTTACTCTTACTGCATGAAGACTTTTCTGATCCTTCTAGCCAGGTGTCTTTTTTTGTCTTATTGAACCTCCAAACTACTTTGCACATCTTTTTCCTTGCTTGCTTGGTTTCATTTATTTTAGTAATTCATAAAGTTACTAACTTTATTGTAAACTCTTTTACTGGCAACTGATTAGATAGAATATATCTAAGCTGTCTAATACTTAGACACTTAATATAAATGATTGTATTATTATATAATTTATAAATATAAATATATTTGTATTTATGAAATATAATTTTATAAATATTGTATAATATAAATGATCATATTATTGTATAATTTTATCTTCATATGTTATTGCTCTAATTTCAGTAGAAGCTCTTTAAGAATGAGAACTGTGTTTCGCTTTTCTATACTGTTTGAGAATAACTTAAAAATCAGTGCTGAGTGAATGAATGAATGAACCAACTTAAGATTATCTTTGTAGTGACAAGGGAGCCCTTGGAGGGGCTACTACAGTTTCAGTTGTTATCATTGCCCTAAGAGTACTTTCTTGGTCCTGGACATTCTCCTCCAAGAAAGGAGGGTGGTGGAGTGGAGAGTGGTCTAGAAACGGGAAGCCTGGTGTTTGGTCTTGAATCTGCCAACAGGTAGCTGCGTGGCCTTGGAGGGCTCCACTCTTTCTGAGCCTCATATAGCCATAAAATGAACGTTCCTTTCAGTTCTAACATTCTAGGATTCTTGAAACCACTGGTCCTTATTACAATAAAGAAACAAAGTACCAAAATAAACTTGGGATTGAGCAAATGACTGTTTCTGTTCTCACATCCCAGTAATAACCAGCACCTCAATGAATGCCTACTATACGCAGACACTGTTTTAAGTGCGTCACTTCTATTGACTTATTTATTCCTATAGATAAGACTTTTATTCCATTTTCACATGAAGCATATAAAACATATGTGACTTACATGCCTGTTGGCAGAGCCAATTTTAGATCCAGACACGTTGGCTCTAGAGGCTGTGCTCTTCATCTCACTGCTTATCCAGGGCATACGAGTGGCACCAGCCTTCTCTTCTGCCCCCAGAGCCCCTGGCCTTAATTTCATCACCATTCATCTCATGGAAAGATGAAGCCCTTGTTTCAGTATAAAGTGATAATTCCAAAAGATGTTGTGAGAGAACACAGTCCCCCGGAGAGCAAAGAGATATTTGCTGATGACTTCACTTGGGGCAAGGACCTTCGTTTTATTTGACATTACGGGTGCTGAATTGGGAAATCAAAGTGTGGAAAGGCTTCTGACCTGACTTTTGGAAAGAATGTGGCTCTTTTCTCAAAGCCTCATCAAACACGAGGTGGAAAGGTGAGCCCTGTCATTGCAACATCTCCTGCCCAGAAGGTTCTGCTTCACTTGATATTAGGGAAGTCTTCCTCTATTTGTCAGTTCTTCCTCAGGAACTGTAAATCCAGGAGCCACAAGGGCACTGCTTCCCTGTTCTCTACCACAGCTCAGAAGGATATCAGCTAGGAAAATCCTACTGAGATGGTTAGGCAGGCCTTTTAAACCTGGGTCAGGAAGAATAAGTAAACAAGGGAGCTTCCACCGTAGGAAACATGTACTTTGAGTCCAGCAAAGTAACCAGTAAGATAAAGATGACTAACAAAGATTGTGATCCACATTCAGAGCTGCTGGCCTCCCTGCTTTTTCAGCCAGATGTTTCCCTCTCATTTTTTTTTTCTTCTCTCCTTACCTTCCCTTTGCTCCCTTCAGTTTCTCTCTCCACCTGACTTCTTTCCCAAGTACCCACAGGACTATGTTATTGCCATCTTTTCTCTTCCTAGGTCATCAGGGAAAAGAGCCTCATATAAATGCATATAAAATATTCTGAATACCTACATATGTATAGCAGGCATTCGCACTTTGATTATTTATCCATATACTCCTTCATTCATTAGACGATTACTCAGTGCCTGTTCAGTACCAAGTCTTAGCTGTCCACCCCCTACCTCCCCAGACATAAGGTATCTACCTTAGGACAGACATATTTTGGTATTTCCTCAGGGATGTTGGTTTGGGCTAGAAAAGGCCCAAGGTAACATAAATTAGAGCATACGCTTGAAAGGTTATCATTGATTATGGATTTAGAGTCTGGTGGAAACCAGGCTTACAAATTACAGCCTTAGGGAAGCCAGCTGTTTGGGAAAACTAGCAAAAACAAAAACTCCCCTGTTGGGGGCTTTTATTGGCCTTTCTGAAATTCTCTCTTTGAGCTCCGGGAAAAACTCAATCACAGGAAGGAACCAAAGAGTGTTTAGCTCTCAGTAGCTCCTCTACGTTCATTGAAGAATACCCTATAAGTTTGGGAAATGTTTCCAGTGCCAACCCCTTAATGAATAGCGCCTAGAGTGTGAAGAAAGTATGATTATTAAGAATTACGTAAGGTTTTCATCATTCTAAGCAAACTATCACAAAGACAGACAACCAAGCACTGCATGTTCTCATTCATAGGTGGGAGCTGAACAACAAGAACACATGGATACAGGGCGGGGAACATCACATATTGGGGCCTGTCGGTGGGTTGGGGACTGGGAGAGGGACAGCACTGGGAGAAATACCTAATGTAAATGATGAGTTCATGGGTGCAGAAAACCAATATGGCACGTGTATACCTATGTAACAAACCTGCATGTTTTGCACATGTACCCTAGAACGTAAAGTATAATAAAAAAAAAAAAAGAAAAGAAAAAAGAGAATTATATAAGGTTTTAGAACAAAGATGTCCCAAAACATGCCAAGCCAAGACATGGCTTTTGACCAAGAGTGTTATTCCATTCCATTTATCATATATTCATTAAGTGCCTCCTGGGTACCTAGCATGGCTAAGGTACATTCCTAGCTGTTGTGGTACTTCCAACCAAGGTGGGGACTCTAGACAGGGAAAAAAATCAGATGATAGATTGCAGCATGATAAGGTGGAAATAGCCCTCGATTTGGAATGCTAAGACTGGTTATGGCACTGAGTTTTGCCACTTGTTATCTGTGAAACCTAATATAAAACCCAGTTCAGAACTGTCATAAGGATTCTCTTTGAATATTATGTAAATTAATAAATAGAAAAAAACATTTTTATGGATTTTAGAGAAGACTGCAAGGCAGGGTAGAATTCCTTGCAAATCCAATCCCACGGGATAAGTCAGTGTTTTGCCAACAAGTCGCCACCTATTCATGGTTCGTGAAATCCATGTAATGGGCAGTGAACAGCGTTTCTTATTTTCTTTTTTTAATATAAAATGGAACAGAATAGAAAATAGAGTGCAGCACATGTAATATGGGTAAGTTTTGTTTCAGGTAAGTTTTGTCTCTATTACACATATTTTGTATACTCTATTGTAATGGGGAAAAGATTTATTACAATGTATCACTTTCAAAAAGTTAGAAAAATGCAGAGGAGACTGCATGCCCTTCCTACTCCAATGTTTCTAAAACTATTTTGATTCAGCCATGCCACCTGCCTAATGCTTTAATAGTTCAATCCAGTATCGAAACGTATCTTGATTGATCCATTTTCTCAGCCCCAAGGGGTAGTACCCATAGACATCTTGCTCTCAAAGACCTAGCTACAGAAGAATGATAGTCAGAAACAATGAGAGAATACTAAGAATATTTAAATGTCACAACAGGTAACAATTAATTACCCATCAGTAACAAAGACATCACAAAGAGCTGGGATCCTAGAGATTTCCAGGAGGTTCATTCAGGGCAATTCCTAAAGAATTTGGCTCATGAAGAAACAAAAGAGAAGGAGCCAGAGTACGGGACAGAGTCTGAGCCAAGTGGGGAGTGTGGTCTGTCTGTCTGGCCTGTCACTATACACAATAACTATAGTGAGAGGCAGAAAGTAGAACAATGTAGAAAATCTGTCACCCCAGACTTGCTGTATTTGTATTCTTAATGTACGGTGTTTCGTGTGAACTTTTGCCACCAGGACACTCTTACAGAAACTTGATATCTGCACTGAGGAGGTATCAGTGACACATCCTGCCTGAGTAACTTGGTGTGGCTCCACTATTAACACACTGTAAGGCAAGGTGGGTCTCTGGGGCAATATTGAAGGCTCTGGGTTAGGGGTAAAAGTCATGTCACAGACAGAGATGAGTAAGGTATGAACCTGATCCTCCAGTTGTCACAGTAAACATCTTAATTAAGGAGTTTGGGGCAGGGGGGTGACCCATGGATATATTTCAGGAGCTGAGTAACCTCTTGAAGTTCTGTGCAAAATTTTCCAGGCATTTGTAGATTTCTATAAGAGGTTGTTAGCTCTTACCAGATGATCAAAGAGCTCTGTGGTTAAAAAAAAAAAAAAAAAAAAAATCAACGATTAGTTTCTTCCACTATAATTTTGCCATTCTTGTAGTAAGAAGAATAGTCATATAACCCTGGATGAAAAGGAGGAGAAAAATCTTTAGAGTGACAGAATCTAACTTCCGTATGGTTTACTGCCCCAATATCTACCAAACAAGTGGTCAGAGCAGATTCTTAGGATCACAGTATCACCACTTCGATGGGATCTATATCCTCTGGAAAATCAACTAGAAGTACTTTGACCAAATCTGAGGTCCAACTCTGATTTTCTGAAAAATACAGTGTCATATGTTACTCCTTATAAGGTATGTACAATAATTCCAATTTCCCTCCGACTGCAGCAACATGTCCAAAAACAAGTAAGTTGAAAACAATTTGTTGTGCAATGCAGTGAATCTCACTTCTGTCATCAGTGTGGAGAGCATAGATCACCCTGTGGTAGATTCTGTCACTATAATTGTTGCTATTAAAAATACGGAGAGAAAATACTGGGCTGACTCTTTTGTCTCCATCTGGGTCATCACGTATTTTTTTTTTTTTTTTGAGTTGGCTTATTGTAATTCAGAGGCTTATCTCTGCTAATTGTATATTTGATCATATCGTATCTATATAATCTGATTTGTTTAAATTTGCGTCTAAGCAAATCTAACTTTATTCTTTAAAATTATAGGGCCTTGGTGCTTCTCTTTTGTTGTGGGTAAGACAATATTGGGGGGGTTGGTGGGTTTTATTTGTTTCAACCTCAGAATCACCCTATTGCTGGGAACTTAGGGGAAATAATTTACCTGCAGGAATTGTCCTCTAAGTTACCAAATAACTTCTAAACAATTGTGTGCTCTAAATCCAGATGTATTTATCAGAAGATTAACTATAGCCTAATTTCCCAGCTTGTGGCTTACCCAAGTCCAGCCAAGGTTAATTCCATACATAATTTAGAATTGCTTCTTTTTCTTTGTGTAATAATACCTCATCTTAAAAAAAAAATAAAAAATAAAAAAAAACCACATCATGGGCTTATTTTAATCCTGATTATTTAGGGTAATACATTTCTTACAGATAATTACTATTAGCAAAATTAATTCATTCACTGAATTCAGTGGTCTGACAACAAGTGAAAAAGTTGGGCTTTAGAAAAAGTATGTTGTCCTCTATTTATTCTTAATAGTTGAAATTGATAACTATCTCTATCATAATTGATTCATTACTCATTGAGTAATAAAGGATAGGAAAAGTTAACAGTTAACCACACCAGGTACATTTAGTTACGTAACATTGATTTTGGAGCGTTGTATATGATTTGTATTTAAAAAGCCCTGATTAGTTGCTAAGATAATAGAAAACAATACAAGCCAGCTTTATGACCAGTGAAAATCTAACATGACAACTTAAAAACATCCATTTAGTTTATGATGCTGTATTTCAAATATACATTTAGATGATAATAGGAAAGATGATGAAAGTTGGCATGGTGGCATTTTTCAGATAGCTGAGAAATGATAACTATATTCTACCCTTCATAGCTTCATGTTTCATTGTTATTAACTGATTGGTTCTTTTGCTTAAGAAGTGAGCCAGTGGTCCATGTACCAGAGAGTTCAGATTTCCAATGTGAAACTACTTCATTTTTCTAAATCCCAAAGAATTTCATTAAAATAAAATTGTATCTCATTACTGAGTCATAAAAAAGAATTAAAAAGTGGACTCTCTGCCTTTTCTCAGAGTATAACAAAGTTGTATAAAGTGTAGAGCTAGAATGAATTTCACAAGACACAATGAAAGAGCATTCTTTATGTTAAGTGTGACCCAACAGATCGTAGAAATTGCTAAGAACCATCTACTGCACTAAGATGTGAAATTTTTTCCTTTGATATTTAGTAAGTATTTTATTTTACTTTATTGTAGCAAGAACACTTAACATGAAATCTATTTTCTTACAAATTGTAAGTGTGTAAAGTGTTATTGCTGATGATAGGTATAAGGTTGTACAGCAGATATCTAGAGACTATTCAACTTGCCTTACTGAGACTTTGTGCCTGTTGATTGGTAACTCCCCATTTTTCCTTTCCCCAAGCCCTTGGCAACCACCATCCCACCCTGAATCTATGAATTTGATTATTTTATATCCCTCATTAAAAGTGGAATCATGTTGTATTTATCTTTCCATGTCTGGTTTTAATGTCCTCAAAGTTCATCCATGTTGTCACCTATTGCAAAATGTTCTTCTTTTTTAAAGCTGAATAGTATTCAATTGTTTGCATACATCAAATTTTCTTTATCCGCATTCATCTGTCAAGACAATGAATATTTAGGCTGTTTCTATATCTTGGGTATTGGGGAAAATGCTGCAATGAACATAGAAGTGCAGATATCTCTTTGAGATTCTGATTTTAGTTCTTCTGGATGTATACCCAGAAGTAGGATTGACGGACCGTATGGTAGCTCAGTAAATGTTTTTAGATTTGCAAATGAAATATGTGTGTGTGTGTTTGTGTTTGTACACAGAACTTTAAAAAAGTGACCTGCAAATAATTCTCCAATTTGTTTTGATTAATCCTTCAAAATACATGCCAGGTAAAAAGAAAACTATACTCTGAAATACCAACGTCCTGTTCAAATCCAACTGTGCACCCAGGAAGCACTCCTATCAATGCTGTGCTTTAATTCAAAGGACGCTCTTTCTATGGAACAATGGAACTACCTTGGATAAAGTTTCATTTACCACTTCTTACAGGAGCTGGGGCTTGAGAAAAAGACAAGTTATAAATGGCCAATGAGAACTGACATGTTTTAGTGTTAGTTAACATCTCTATCAACCAAGAGGTGATGAAATATGTGTCACCAAAAGTGAGGAAGACAGTTGTGTCCAACACTCAAAACACAGAAGATAGAAAAGATTTGTTCAACAAATTCATTCATCCAGTCATTCAGCAAGAATGTCATATTGGAGATGTTTGTGGGACATCCAGATGGAAAGTTTTTGGTGTGCCTGGCACTAAGATGACAAACATGAAAAGGCATTGCCTTCACTTTGAAGATGCTCATAGTAATGGACAGATGGACAGCCAAATGAATAGTTATAGTAAAATTAGATATTACCACATTGGAAATACATTCAAGGCCTATGGGTAGCATTTGGAGCAGCAGCTAAACGTGCTGGGGACATCAGGGAAGGCTAGAGGAGATTTTAATACTGTTTTTCAAACTAATGGGAAGGAGCCATTCCAGAAAGACATAGGCATTATCCTGGACTCAGAGCCCTGAGTGAGCATGAAATATTCAGGGGACCACACAATGACTTGTGTAGCTGTAGCTGGAGTGCAAGGAGACTATTATAATAACACAGAAGAGCCATGTTCAGATCAGAGGCAGCAGAGAAGGGTTGGAGGAGACATTTTAAAAGCTTACTTCTTAGGCTTAATGATTAATGGGTGCAATAGGAAAAAAACAAAAGGGAAAAGACTATTATGACTCTTAGGTTTCCAGCTTGGACATCTGAAGGACAGCAGTACCATTTACTAATACAAGGAAGGAACACAGGGAAGAGATGTATTAAGAGTCAAGGGTAGGTGAGATGATGTATTCAGTTTTAAACACTTTGTGTTTAAGATGCCTCCAGGGCATCCAATTGGATGAGTTTGTCCATTATATTTGTTAGGTGAGGGGCTCAGAGAAGGAAACTGAGCTGAAGCTATAAATGTGGTGCTCTCAGCATAGAAGTAGAAGTTGAAGCCATAGAATACGTGAAATGAAGAGTAGCAAGGACAGAGGCCAGGAGAAGACCGATGTTTAAAGAAGAGGGAGAGCAACAGCTGTAAAGCAGGCCGCAAAGATCCTGCATGCAAGATGGCAGGAGGACTAGCAGAAAGTGATGACATGAAACCCAGGGGAGATAAGGGCTTCACGAATTATACAGTGCCCATCAGGGTCAAAAGCTGTGGGCAGATCAAGCAGGATCAAGATTCAGATGCTGCCCCTGGATTTGTCCAATGAGCTCTGGCAACATTAAAAGGACAGTTTCCGTGTTTTTGAGTGATGGAGAGGGCCTTTCCTATACTGGATTGCATTGAGCTGAGAAGTGAATGGAAGTGAGAAAATGGAGACAATGTGTGTGATCTACATTTTGGAGAAGTACATTGTGGGAAAATTCAGGAGGAATAACGAGAGGAGTGGCTAGGGATTCAGGATAAAAAATACTTTTAAGGTTGTAGGGATTTGACAAGATTCATGTGGAAACAACGTAGCATGCTTTATATGCAGTGTTCTAATCACTTTATATATTTTTTCCTGGTTAATCCTCAGAATGACCCTGAGAGATAATAATGATATTTAACATTTATTAAGTAATTTATGCCAGACATTGTTATAAGCACTTTACATTTATTTATTCACTTAATCCTCACAACCCTTATGAAGTTAGTGGTATGATCATCCCCACTTTGCAGGTGAGAAAACTGAGGAGCAGAGAAGTAAAGTTGATATCAAGGGCTTATAGCTAGGAAACAGCAAAGCCAGAATGGAACCAAATGTCTGGTTTCAAAATCTGTGCAGTAATAAGAAGGTTCTTATTGATCTTTTAAAGATGAGAAAATGGATTCTAAGAAATTAAACAATTTGCCTATTGCCATCCCAATCGCTGAGACCTGAAGCAGAAGGCACACCCAAGCCTAATTCCGACGCTTGGAATGACCATCTTGCCAACAAGCAGAACCTGGAGACAGGAGAGAGAGGGCACAACACATGAAATAAGATCCTTCAAAAGCAGGAGGGAGAACAACAAAGGCAGAGCAATTAGTCTGTTGTCTGAAATATGTGAGCAAATTCAGGAATATACAAATCACAGGATGGAAAGAAACCCTTAGGGGCCACCTTGCTGCCTTCTTAACACACCACAAGCAGAGCCAGACAGGAAAAAGGTATCTGTCTCTGCCCAGGAAAGAAGTTCCTAGCCCAAGGGGAGGTGGGAAGAGTAACGGAAATCATAAACTGTAATTCATAACTTTTTTTTTTTTTTTGCTGTTACTCATCACTTGTGACTGCAAAAAGTTCTCAATCCAAATAGAATAGGTTCCTGCCTCCTCATGCAAACACATCTCTCTGCAGGCTCTCAAAGTACCAAGGAGATATTTACTCCATCAATCTCACCACAAAAAAAGGGTGAGAAGAGAGATGCAAGGTTTGATATATTCAGTGGAATTGCCACTGACAGATAGCATTCCAACTTGACTTTACTCCCAGGAAAGCTGGTGTGTTATGGCAAGGTGATGTCTCTCCACTCCCTCTAGAATATGAGATTCAACTATTTGGCTGTTTATCCAAAAACTGGGGGAAAATAAGCTCCTGAACCCTGAATCAGGAGCAAAGAAGATGCATCAGAATCCTAACATTTTCTTCTACTTACTGTTTGCCTGTCTGACTTTTTTGGAGGGCAAGGATAGTGTCATGTATGTCTTTCCTGTGTGGCTAGTACAGCAAAGAGGACTTAACAGGACTCAGGACAGGACCAGTGAGATGAGATGAGACGAGATGAGAAGAGATGAGACGAGACGAGATGAGATGAGATGAGATACGAGATGAATGAGAGTCATGAAAAGAGAGCATATGGCACATAAACACAAGATGATCTTGCATTCTGTAACTGACCTCTTAAAGAAGCTTTATCTTCAAACCTGAAACTGAGTCTAGAGAAACAATAGGAGTTGGGTCTAGAGAAGTGAGTCAATAGGAATATCAGTCCTCTCCTCCCTCACATCTCACTGGAGGGATGTATCACTCTCCAGCTCCTAGGAAGTTGATCATGTGTAACTCAGTGTAATTATGGCTAGATTTTTTTGTTTTTTTTTTATTTGTTTTTGAGGCAGGGTCTTGTTCTATCACCCAGGCTGGAGTACAGTGGCATGATTATGGCTCATTGCATCCTCAACATCCCCAGTTCAAGCCCCTCAGTCTCCCCAGTAGCTGGGACTCACAGGTGCGTGCCACCATGCCCAGCTAGTTTTTTATTTTTTAAAAAAACTTTTTGTTGCCCAGATTGGTCTTGAAATCCTGGGCTCAAGCAATCCTCCTGCCTCGGCCTCCCAAAGCATTGGGATTATAAGCATGAGCCACTACACCTGGTCGTTTTTTCTTGTAAGATAGAATAGGCACCTTTTTATAGGTTTAAGAATTACGTCCTTTGCCAGGAAATGTCTGTTTATATGCTTTGCCCACATTTCTGTTGGTGTGGAAAAAATAGCTTTTTGTGACAGTATCTGCTGTGTGACTAGGAAGTAGCCCCATGATACGTAAATATTTTAATGTTAAACTGGAAGTTGACCACTATCACTTACTAATTAACATTAGTCTTTTGAAGTTAGGGATCCTTATGAGGCAGATGGGGTGAAAGGCTCCTATGTGGCCATCTATGTCTTATGTTATAACTACTCTAATCTGAGGATACATATGCCAGTCACACTATTCTAAGTTGGAGTGATTTCTGTCCCCCTTACAACTATCATATATACCCTTTAGCTATAGAGGATCCTCTATTATTATCATCATTATTATCATTCCTCAGCCCTAGGGTTAACAGAGGAGGTAGCAAGCCCAAAATGGGCAAGTCTAGGACTCAAAGAGCTGACACTAGAGCTGGTTTTCAAAACGGAGGTCGAGATCATAATTCAGAGTGTGAATGCAGGTTGGTTTGCAGGTTTATGCCAGGAGTATTATTTTAGATTACACCATAGAAAATCTTCAATGTTCAATAATTTGTGACCTATAAAAAATGGCAATGTCATACATGGTTCAAACTAATAGGTGCTGGCATTTCACTTCCAGAGAAAGTCCATCCTGCTGGAAGCAGAGGGCAACAGAAGAGGAGCTAGCAAGGGCTAGGCGGTGCATCAGCCATGCAAGCTCCAGTAAGTGGAGATGTCCTGCAAACCATGATTTGTGCGCACATAACAATGTAACAATAACAACAATGTATACAGCTAATGTTTGTATAAGTCCTTACCTACTTTTGCCAGATGCTGTTAAGCCATGTTAATTCATTTAATTCTTATCACAAGAGCAACTTTATAAGGTAGGGCTGTGATTATTCCCACCTTTAGATTGAGGAAACTAATGCATAAGAAAGTCAAGTGACTTGCTCAAAATCACATGACTAATAAATGCCTAAGTAGGGCTCAAGCCCAGGCCAGCTAGTTTTAGATGCCACGGTTCTCAACCCTTGTGCTGCACCACTGCTTTCGCAGAGACTGTATCTGCTGAAGTCAAATAATATACAGAGACAAATCTCCAAATTTAAAACCTTTTATTTGGGAAGCAAGAATTGCAATTCAAGGTAAACACACAAACTGCCTGGTCTTCCCCATGCCTGAAGAACAAAGAGAAGATTGGGAGTTTTGTCAGAAAGAGAAATGTCACATACTGTTTTGAAAGAAAACTCTTTGGCACTAGAGGAGCTTTTGGGAGCTGGCAAGCTCTGACTGGTGAGTGACAGTGGTAGGTAAAATTAATCTTAGAGGCAGGTTGTTTTAGCAGCTACTAGGCAAAACTGGTCTTAGGGTTACACCAGGCTGTTTCAGCAGCCAGGCTTGCAGAAAATTTAATTCTTGGAGCAGGTGCTTTGTGCCCCAAGTGCTTTTTCCCCTTGGCCCCTGGAGTCTTATTTCATTCACTATGACAAGAATGACCCAATTGGTCTAATCAACCTTCACATGTTTTAGGACGTGGGACTCAGGGGCTCTCTGTGCACAGTGGGACCAGGTTTAGGACAGGAAGACGCACTACTGGCTTGACGGATTAGTGAGGAAGAGGTGTCTCATGGACAGATCCTGCGAGCCTTGGTCTCCTGGGCTCAGATCTCAGGTGGGCAGAGCCTAGACTTGAGCCTTCAATGGCCATCTCCACTTAGAGAGGGTCGGGGCAGGCAAGATGGGCACCACCACTCTCTTCTGTATATTTTCTTATTTCTTGGGCCTCTCTTTTCTGTGTTCCTGTTTTCCCTGTCCTCCATTTAAGTGTATTCGTTTCTGCAGGATTCATCTCTCCATATATAGGATCCCTCACTGAGTCTTCCTTTTTATGGGGAAATCTAGAATCCTTAACCTGGCATACAAAAGCCTTGACGGTCCATAAATATATATTGAGAACAGATGCATAAGTTGAAACCAGACCCTGTAATGGACATCTTTTGAATAATATGATAATGTGGTTTTAAAAGAGTTGTGACGGTCAGAAAATAATTAATGTAGAATTCAGAGGGTGAGAGGAGGGAGAATAAAAATTAAAGAATCTTGGCTTCCTTAGTTAAACTCCTATACTTGGGGAGTGAAGTAAAGAAGATTATTGGACACTAAGAAACTTCCCCAAGAGCTGAAAGTCCTTTCTCCCTTGTGAGGGAGACCTGGGAGAGTCACAGCCTTGAGAAGGTTTGGAACAACTGATAGGGTTAGTGGATGGGAGGGGCATTTTGTCATGTAGTATTCATCTTTAATGAAACTAAAACGTTGAAAGTATTTTCCTCCCATAACAAATCATAAAACGATGAATTCCAGCTCTAAATTCCTTAACATTAGAATACCCTCTAACAGACTTCACTGTAAGGGTTTACTTTCCATCCCTGATTGGGGGCTGGGGTCCTGGATACTGGTGACCAGGGCAGCCCTGCACATCCCCCACACCACTGGGGATGTTCTAAGGCAACTCAACTTTCAGCCCAACCATGGATTTTTTTAATTGAATTGCAAATGCTATCCCATAGCTATGCTTTGGATGATTTTTTATAAATTATGTGAGAAGATTATTACTTGTTTTTCATAGATGTTAAAGAGAGATGAAGGGATAGCCTACCTGAAAAAATAATTTGAAAGTTTCATAGTTTCTGCAGAAACTACATTGAAGATATAAAGATATCAAATAAGAAGAGCAAATTTTTTATAAAATAAGAAGTTAGCATTTCCACTAAACATGTGAAATCCACCTAGTAAAAAAAGATACAACATGGACATATTTAGTAAAACAAAAGTAGCACAAAAATGTCCATTGACCCTTCTGCTAGCCTCCAAAGGAATGATGTGCAAAATCTCTCAGAGGTTTGGGGTCTTTTGTAAAAACAGTTCACCTTACTTGGCCACCATCCATGACTCAAGAAGCCACTTTACCTCTCTTAAGGTGATATTTGGTCTTATAGTTTGACTATCTATATAGGTGTCGCTAAAAGTAAACTAAAAGAAAAACACTTTGTACTCATCTTGGTATCCTTGGGGAAGAGTCTGAAGTGGATGTTATGTCTGCACACTGGAAGGTCCCAGACCCATAGAAGAAAGGGAACTGAACGTGAAAGGATATATTGATAGACCAATGATAATAACTAATATTTATGGACTATTAACTAAGTACCAGCACTGTGCCAAGTACCTTATCTGTATTAACTTATTTAATAAATACAAAACCCTATCAGGTAGGTACCATTTATTGTGATCTCCTTTTTACAGATAGGGAAACAGAAGCCCAAGGAATTAAATAACATGCCCCAAATGACACAGCTAGTGAGTGGCCAAACTGAACACGCCCCTGGCTTCAGAGCTTGCATTCCTAGCCACGCTGGTAGTCCACATCCTTAAAAAGAAGAGATGCATGAACAAAGGAAGCATCAGTGCCTAGCCCTGCATAAATGGTGGGTACCTTCTGAGTCTGTGTAGGATCCACTTGTTCTGTAACAAGGGTAAGCTGCTCCATAAATCACCCAGCATGTGGAAGGCCTGGCTTTCTTCTTATTTCTCTATATGGTTACCTAGAACCAAGTCAGGCTAACAGGATGAATTGACTGAACACATATAAAATTATTTAGGGGCCAGGCGCGGTGGCTCACTCCTGTAATCCCAACACTTTGGGAGGCCAAGGCAGGTGGATTGCCAGAGCTAAGGAGTTCGAGACCAGTCTGACTAACATGGAGAAACCCAATCCCTACTAAAAATACAAAAACTAGCCAGGTGTGGTGGCACATACCTGTAATCCCAGCTACTCGGAAGGCTGAAGCAGGAGAATAACTTGAACCTGGGAGGCAGAGGTTGCGGTGAGCCAAGATTGCACCATTGCACTCCAGCCTGGGCAACAAGAGCAAAAAAAAAAAAATCTTTAGAAAGGGAACTTACAAATGTTTCTGCACATCAGCATGAACCTATACATATCTATTTCATACGTGATGTAAATAGCAAGTTTTCTTAACTAAGGCTATATCTCCTCTTTCCTTCACCATCCAGGATATGGCCAAGGATGCTGAAATTAACCAATAAATGCTTTGTCACTGATTTATTGATTGATTGAGAGCTGGAAGCCACAATGTGTTTGGTTTTGGCTTTTGAGCCCCAGCTTCATTTATAAGTGCTGACGTCAATACCCCATTCTCAGCAATTAATGGCACCAGCAGACAAAATCAACAAGGATGTAAAGGAAGTCAACAACACCCTCAGCCAACAAGATTTAATTGCCACTTGCAGAAAACTACACCAAACTCAGCAGAATACGTACTTTTTTTCCAGTGCTCATGGAATGTTCACCAATATAGACCATCTTCTGTGCCATAAACAAGCCTCAACACATTTAAAAGATTGAAATCAGAGAGTAAATTTTCTGACTGTAATGGAGCCAAACTGCTGTTGTGTTCATCACACTACTTAGACAAGCAATGTAATTTTTTGTCTTAGTTTAATATCATTTTTACCAGATGTACTATTATTGTGCCTTTCTTCTTATGATGTCACTTTAAAAATATCATAAATAGCCAAAAATATTTTTTCCAGTACTTTCCTGAAGAAGTCTAATATCTCATGTAAATAAATCTTTTTCTAATTTATAGTTATTTTAGTGTGTTTCTTTTGTGCAAGGGACACCCTTATATCTCTTGTTTCCCAACCAAATCACTCACAGCATCAAAGCCCTGACCTGCCCTTCCTGAGAAGGCCAAGGTTAGCAGCCGTGTTATCTCTGGAGCTAAAAGGATTGCTGGCTTGAAGGTGCGTGGGAGTCCACAGCTCTCTGGAGCCTGCCTTTAATCCCCTAGGGATGCGTTTACTCTGCTAGAAGAAAAATAGCCTCCAAAGGCCAAAAGTCAACAAGTTTTATCGTTCTTCTTCCTGGGTTATTCTGCTGCTGCTCAAAGGCTTTATGAGTGTCCTAGGGCAGTAGTTTTCTGGATTTTTCCTACTCCTGGAATGAATGCCACAGGATTTCACGGCTGTGTGGTCACCAGCGTACAGTAGCAAATCTGCCAGTGTTGTGCCCTAGAGGCAGCCTCCAACAACATTTCTCCACTGCCGCACACACCACGACCAAAGCCCATCTCAGGAAGCACTCAGACCCCGGGCAGGCCACATTCGAGGCACTCTCAAGACCATTGGGGCCATTGTACCTGGTCAGCTAGTCAGCTGACAGCGTCTTGTCAAAGATTTTGGAAACCTTTCTCAGGAAATGCCAGAAGTGTAGACCTGGATCATTCCAACTGTAAGGAGCTCACGTATTTTTGTTTGTGGTTCCCATTCAGGCTATTAGGGGCTCAGTTCTGCCCCCTCAAAATCCATATGTTGAAGCCCTAACCCCCTGTGTGATGGTATATAGAGATGGGGCCCATGGGAGGTGATTAGGTTTAGGTGAGGTTATGAAGGTGGGACCCTCATGATTGAATTAGTGCCCTTATAAAAGATGCCAGAGAGCTGTCTCCCCACTCATCCTCCTTCCATGTGAAGATGCAGTGAAAAGGCAGCTGTCTGAAAGCAAGGGAGACAGCCCTCCTTCTGATCTCAACCTTCCAGCCTGCAGAACTGTGAGAAAATATGTTTCTGTCATTGAAGCTGTTTTGTTAAGGCAGACCAAGCAAAGTAAAGCATGTGTTGAAACCCTAACCCCAAATGTGACCATATTTGCAGATAGGATCTTCAGAGAGGTAACGAGATTAGAGGAGGTTGTTAGGATGAGCCCTAATCTAATATGACTGTTGTCCTTATAAGGAGAGCTCAGGGCACAGACATGCACAGAGGGAAGACCACATGTAGATGCAGGGAGAAGATGGCCATCTATAAGCTAAGCAGAGAGGCCTCAAAAAAAAACCAGCTCTAATCTCATGGAAGTTAGAAGTAGAACAGAGGATACTAGAGGCTGGGAATGATGGGGGACAGGAAGGATAGGGAGAGATTTGTTAAGGATACAAAATTACAGCAGGATAGATTCTAGTTCTAGTGTTCTACTGCACCTGAGGATAACTATAGGTAACAATAATACGTTTCATTACATGGTTTCAAATAGCTAGGAGAACATTGACTGTTCCCAACACAAAGAAATGATCAATGTTTGAGATGATGAATATGCTAATTACCCTAATTTGATTACATTATATGTATCGCATGTACATGTACCCCATGAATATGCATAATTATTATTCGTCAATTTAAAAAGTAAAATTTTAAAAAAGTATTTATCTACATGCTGCTTATCAGAGTTATAAACACATAGATAAAGTAAAATCAAAAGGATAGGAAAAAATATAGTCCCGTTTAACTTATGAATATATGTACACCAAAAAACCTTAAATATTAAAAACCAAATCCAGGCCAGGCATGGTGGCTCACGCCTGTAATCCTAGCACTTTGGGAGACCGAGGTGAGTGGATCACCTGGGTTCAGGAGTTCGAGACCAGCCTGGCCAACATGGTGGAAACCCCATCTCTACTAAAAATACAAAAATTAGCTGGGTGTGATGGCAGTTGCCTGTAATCCCAGCTACTCAGGAGGCTGACGCAGGAGAACTGCTTGAAGCCGAGAGGCGAAGGTTGCAGTGAGCTGAGATTGCGCCACTGCACTCCAGCCTGGGTGACAGAGTGAGACGCCACCTCAAAACATAACAGAAAACAAAACAAAACAACAACAACAAACAAAAACCCGAATCCAGCAATGAGGGGGAAAAAAAATTAACCAACTCTGCTAGTACCTTGACGTTGAACTTCCAGAATCCAGAGCTGTGAGGAAATCAGTGTATATTGTTTACGCCACCCAGTCTGTGGTACTTTGTTAAGGCAGCCAAGTAGCAAATTCCACATATGCCAGCATCCCCGTTCACAAAACAACTCAGAAAACCAACGAATTCAGAGATATTGGGACACCAGATGGCAAGGGTGAGAAAGAGGAGGAAGAATAGGACAGACCACCTTCCCAATGAGGGTGGAGATTGCGACTGAGATTTGGTGTTGGGGCGAGAGAGTGAGTGCCGTGGAGAGAGAAAGAGAGGAGAAAGCCAGTGAGAGATGGGGGTGAGAAGGAAGCGGTGTTGGGAGACGAATCAGGCTCAAGACCGAAGCTTACCTGCCCTGAGGATGAGGCTGGTCCTCAGTGAGGCAGATTCAGAAGCTGCCTGTACCGCCTGACTCTCCCACCTCTCAGCCTCCCTCCTTTCAGGAAGGCTCTTACTTCTCTGACCAGTAAGGGAGCAAATAGCTCACCTGCCTTCTCACAAGGAGCCACGGCTGTTATTAATGAAGGGAGAAAGAAGTAATTATCTAGATAATTCAGGCATCCATCACCACTTTCAACTAAATTGTCCAGGCAGAAAAGGTGCAAGAGTCAAGAAGAACAGAATGATTTTAATTAATTGCCTCAATTTACCATTTTCTATTGGATTTGTTCAAATTAAATGACTGAGCTGGCCTCCAGCTTTGCCTGGGGGTCAGCCAGTGGTGGAGAAGGCCATTGGCCAGTGTTCCCCGACGGACTCCAGTGCCAGGGCCTGGTCCAAAATGAGCGACAGACACATTATTTCATACCCACTCATTTTCAGAGGTATTTTCTGGGTGTGATGCAGTATCTCACATTCCAGATCATTAATCCAGTAGGATCAGCCATGTAAAGCCACAGTTTGGACACATGCATGATAAGTATTAAAAAACAACTGAGTTGGCTGAGCCCGGCTTCTTGTTTACCTACTTGGGGAAAATGCATGAAGACATACAGATGGGAAAAAAGTTGTAATAAACAGCATTTACATTAAGAACACATCCAAACAGCAGCAAGCACAGGTATTTCCGCATGTTTATGCTTTTCCCTAAGCACATTTCATCAGAAATCTGGACATTATCAAACGCAGCCCCTAGGAAATGCCTCTAACTCCCATCTCCTTCTCTGGCAGTGAATCGCTGTGATATTTTCATGTTGCATCTCCTCCCTGGGAGCCCACTGAGGCTCAGAACCCTCCCTGCCTTATTTTTCTAACAAATGCCATAAAGAATCTCAGGTTTCCTAATTCTCTCATTGAGATTCAGGATGGTGAAGCATGAGCTGCATGGGATGTAAAGTCACAACACCTGAGTTTGAGTTCTAGCACAGCTATTTATATGCCAGGTGATCCTGGAAAGTCTTGTAACCCCAAGAAGCTTCAGGTGCCTCACCTGTGATGTGTAATGTAAAACTCACAGTTACCAGGATTAAAAGAAATAATGGAAACCAAAGCCCTTTACAAATCATAAAGCGTTGTGTGACTGTAGATCTTGCTAATGAGATAGTAGCTTATTTCTCCAGATAGAGGGCAACTCATGTGCTTACACCAAAGTCACTGAGACTCCATCTTATGTTGGTCATTTGATCTTACATATTCATAACTGCCCCTTCTAGGTACCTGTACTTATATAATGAAGACAATAGAATTTAGTTAGTTATGTACAACTTAACCCTGGCTCCCTCATTTATAAGATGGCTGGTTAAAATACCTATTTTGCAGATTTTTTGGAATGTCAAATGAGATCATTTATGAAAGTTTAACTATCACAATGATGGGTCTGTTTTTTGGTGCTTGAGAAATACTAGGGTTTAAAAATATATATATTTACAATGATAGGTCAATTTCCTGTTGCCACTGAGGAGCAGAGATGAAGTATTCACCCTCTTCAACATCTGCACACTGCAACTGTTGGTCTGTGAAAGTTGCTATCTCATTTTGTCGGCTTGTTTCTCGTTCCCCATCCTTACTCCACATCCCCGCTCCCAACTCTTCTCATTCACACCAAAAGCAACCAGTCCAAGGTGTTTGATGTCACTTTTTAAAAAATGTATTTGTTGCTAATTTTGTATGTTTCCTTGTAAAATATGTTAAGCTGTTTTGGATACAGTGTAAGCCTTATGTCTCTAACCACTGAACACTTTCTGAATGAAAAGGGCAGAAGGGTTATCAGGACATTACAGACTTTAAAAGAAGCTTGGGATTTCGGCTTGGGAGACCAAGACTATCTCTATTTTTCTTATCTAAAGAGGCAAGGGTTCAGAGCCTGTCCTCTCAGTGACTGGGGCTCTGGTCACTTCTTTGAAAAGCCCCAGGGAGGAACAGTCTCTGATAAGGACTGATTCTGTTCATTGAGCAATAGGGCTGATGTCACCCGCATTGGGAACAGGTCACACCCTATTAGCAGGGAGGCAGAAGAGGTAACTCAGGGCCACTTACAGGCTCACAGAACCTGGAAATTTCTAACAGGAAGGCTCAAAAAGATTCCTTTATACATGAAAAATTAACTCTAAATGGATCATAACCTTAGACATAAGACCTAAAACTATAAACCTCCTAGAAGAAAACACAGGAGTAAAATTCCTTGATCGTGTTTTAGGCAACAGTTTCCTACATATGACATCAAAAGGAAAAGCAACAAAGGAAAAACGTTAATTGAACTTCATCAAAATTAAAAACTTTTGTATTTCAAAGAAAAGTAAAAAAGAAAACCCACAGAATAAGAGAAAATATTTGCAAATGCTATGCCTGATAAGAAACCTGAATTCAGAAGGCAAAAATAACTCTTACAACTTAATAATAAAAGGTCCAAATACTCCAATTTAAAAATTCAAAATCCAAAGAATTTGAGTAGACATTTCTCCAAAAAGGAGATACAAATTGCCAGGAAGAACACAAAAGATTGTGCCATTGTACTCCAAAAAGATGCTCAACATCAATAGCCATCATAGAAATGCAAATAAAAACCACAATGAGGTACCACTTCATATCCACTAGGATGGGTATAATTTAAAAAAAAAAAAAAAAAACAGATAATAACAAGTGTTGACAGGGATGTGGAGAGACTGGGACCTTCATACATTACGGATGTGAATGTAAAATGGTGTAGCCACTTTGGAAAACAATCTGTCAGTTCCTCATATGATTAAACATAAAATTACCATATTCCTCAGCAATTTCAGTCATAGGTATACATCTAAGAGAAATGAAAGTGTATGTCTACATAAAAACTTGAATGCAGATATTCATAGCAGTATTATTCCTGATAGCTATTAAGTAGAACAGCACAAATATATCTCAATTGATGAATAAATAAAATGTGGCATATCTAAACAATGGAATATTAGTCAGTAATAAAAAGGAATAAAAGGCTACAACATGTATGAACCTTGAAAATACGGGAAGTGAAAAAAAGGAGTCACAAAAAAACACATATTGTTTGGCCCCCTGTATATGAAATGTCCAAAACAGGCAAATCTGTAGAGAGAGAAAGTAGCTTAGTGGTTGCCTATGGCTGGACAGGTAGGGAACTTAAGAGGTGATGACTGATTGGTACCAGAGTTCTTTTGGGGGTGATTAAAATATTCTAAATTGTTGCAAATCCATTAGTATATTCAAAGATAAGTAAATATACTAAAACCCATCAAATTGCATACTTTAAATTGATGTACTTTATGCTATGTGAATTTTATCTCAATAAAGCTGTTTTTTAAAAGTTCCTCTACAGGATGGGCCTTAGAACACCTAAAGGTGGCCATTATTTTTTTGAAATAACTCTATTAGAAGTTAAGTGAACCACTAAAAAGAGAAACCCAAGAAACTCCTGGTGTTAAATGACCCACTTCCACCCACTTTCTTATTTGGAGACCAAGTAACCTAAGCAGTCTGGGCTCTGGTGATGGCATGAGCCCTCTCCATGCTATCAGAGAGGGAAAAACATGCAGATGAAAACAGTATCAGGCCATTCTGGTAGTTATTTGGTTTTAACTTCAGAATCTAGGTAAAGATGGTGTCAGAAAAACTTCCACCTCAGTACTGACCATTCCCAGCTTTCCCTGTGATGGACGGTCTGTGCCCCAGATTGGGGACAGAAACAGCAGAGACCTGACATATGACCACAGAGCACTGACACACATGTGCAGGCTCCATCTGGCCATCTGTAGATAGACAGGCTGGAGAGGCTTCCCTTCTGGAAGCTCTTCATTGCATGCTGCCTAGAACATGAACTAATTTCATAAAATTCCACCAGTTAGGCAGCCTATTAATGAGTGCCCAGGGATTCTCAGATTGATGGAGAAGAGGTGGATTCAATAACCTTATGGCCCTTCTAGGCCCTGAACCTCTATGATTCTATGTAATGAGTTACATAATCATATTTATTCTAAATACAAACCCACAAAAAAAAAAATCAATGAAATTTTTCACTTTCAGTAAGAAATAGATTATAAGATTATGCGGTTTGGCTGTGTCCCCACCCAGATCTCATCTTGAATTGTAATCCCCATAATCCCTACATGTTTAGGGAAGGGCCTGGTTGGAGGTGATTGGATCATGGGGGTGGTTACCCTCAGGCTGTTCTCGTGACAGTGAGTGAGTTCTCACGAGATCTGATGGTTTTAGAAGGCGCTCTTTCCCCTTCGCTCCTCACTCGTCTCTCTCCTGCTGCCATGTAAAGAAGGTCCTTGTGTCTCCTTAACCTTATGCCATGATTGTAAGTTTCCTGAGGCCTCCCCCAGCCATGTGGAACTGTAAATCAATTAAACCTCTTTCCTTTATAGATTACCCAGTCTCAGGTATTTCCTCACAGCAGCATGAAAACAGACTAATACACAAGAGAATACAGTGATATCAAAGATTCATTTTTTTTTTTAGGTGGAGTCTCACTCTGTCATCTAGGCTGGAGTACAATGGCACAATCTCAGCTCCCTGCAACCTCCACCTCCTGGGTTCAAGTGATTCTCCTGCCTCAGCCTCCCGAGTTGCTGGGATTACAGGTGCCGACCACTATGCCCGGTTAATTTTTGTATTTTTAGCAGAGATGGGTTTTCACCATGTTGGCCAGGCTGGTCTTGAACTCCTGACCTCAGGTGATCTACCCACCTCGGCCTCCCAAAGTGCTAGAATTACAGGCATGAGGCACCGTGCTTGACCCAAAGACCAATCTCCAAGCAATTTTGTGTAGCCAATGTAGACTTAGTTCAATTAGAGTAGAATGAATAACCTAGATTATAAACTGAAGATCCAAGTTCTCGCCCTACCTCTGTCCCTGTCAAGAAAACAAAACAAAACAAAATGAAACAAAACATCTTAGGCTGTCGAGGCCCCAGTTTCTGTATCTAAAAGATGAGAATATTAGTCATGATTTGGTCTCTATGATCCTGTCTATGTTTGAGACTACAGATACCTGTTGCTACATCTCCCTTCATAGCTCTGGATAAGGAGAATTCAGCCCAATTCTCATGGCCTTCTACACAACCCAGAGTTTCAACGCCATAGGTACTACATTTAGTGTCAAATTAAGTCAAAGGCTTCATGAGCCTGAAAGCTCTGTCCCTGGCCTGGGCATAGCAAACTGTATCCCCCTCTGACTAACCCCCTGTCTCCCGTCTCCCCAGAGACTCCAGTGGCCTGGCGTCGTCACAGGCAGCCCGACACATCCAATATGTTCCCAGCTTCCTGCCACTGCACTTTCAGTGTGCCTCCCTCTTCATTTACCCAAATCCTGCCGACCATCCCAGAGCCAGTTCAATCTCACCCTTCCAGGACCCCAGAGACGCACATCGTACCACTATAGTCTAACTGTGTAGACCCCGCACTGGGCACATTAAGTGCGCTCATTATTAGCTGTGAGGTCTGATTTGCCCTTCTCCTGGTCTGGAAGCTCTCGGAGGAGTGTGCTCCTGGGCTCCACAGTACGTGAAGAGAAGCAGTGCTGGTGTGGGAATGGTGAGGTGTGTTTATCCACCCAGCTGTCCGGCACCAGCACTGGTCTCGGCCTTCTGAGGTAATGCATTCCGAGCCTTAGTCTTGAGAGAACATAAAGAAAACTTTTTGTAAAAGTGTAAGCAGTGGCTGACAAAAGCTGACCAAAACCCTTTCAAAGGAAATGCTAAGTTATATCTAAGAAAGCTTATCTGAGGTCAGGCAAAGATGAAGTCTAAAGCTAGACGTGGGGAAGAACTTCTGGAGAGTTGCGGTTCCCTGTGCCCCAGCATCCCCAGGAGGGTGTGCCCTCACCTGATTTGGAAATCTGTATAAAATGATTGAAGGGTTCTATTTCTTGGGCAGTGTGGGCACAGGTCTTTGGAGAGGTCGGCAGCCTCCCAGAAAATCCTTCCTGCTTGATGGTTCTAGATCCTCAATCACAGCGTCTAAGAGCCATGGGGTTTGAGCCCAGAATAATTTATGTGTTTGTTTTTTCAGTCCCAGAGTTTCCATAGAATCAAAGTAGTTAGAGCTGAATGGGATTAAGAGGTAGATCGTCCAGTCCTGTCTTCTCATCACACAGATGAAGGACTGCCACCCAGAGCTGTAGAAACTGTCCCGTGGCTCCAGTTCCCAGACCCCTCCTCTCTCCTACAGCTCCAAGTTCACCATGCATTCTAAATTAAGATGTAAACATAAGCAGCAACACCCAAGAGTAACAATGAAGTGTGCATATGAAAGAAACCTATTCACATGGACCATATTACATGATAATTACAGTGTTTACTGCTTGGCTACCATCTGCCTGGCCTAGCAAGGGTGTCAGTGAGGAAGAGAGGACAAAGGATACAAACCCTGTACAGGGTTCTCGCTCTCCCAGCTTCTCTCTGTCGTTGGCAAGGTAACAGGTAAACACATGAAAAATCAAATAATGTTATAAGAGAAAAATGTAAGTTCAGGACAACAGCAGGTTTGTATGAAGGCCTTTCATCATCGTTGTCCTGCCTAGAAACTGAATGACAGGAAATCAGAGTCACAAGCCATGAAGTCTAACTGGGCTGGTCCCAGAGAAAGACTCAGTGCAGTAGGTGGGGCTGCAGCCAGCCCTGGGCGGGTGGAAGGATGACATCCACCTAGCAAGAGGGTGATAATTCACTTACGCAGCTCCTCACTGCACATTGAACTCTGCTGACTTCTGGCTTCTCTCCCGGGAGGAACTGCAACTCAACATTCTGACCTTATCTCTTGGGTAGCAGAATGATGGAGAAGGAAAATTTCTTTTTGCTTCTCACAGGGGTTAATCATCCATCTGGAATGCCTACACTTGGTTGACACTGGCTCACCCTACCATCTTCCACCTGCACCATTCACCTAAATATGCCATTTTTTCTGATATTTCTCATTTGTGTGTGTGTGTGGGGGGTGTGTGTGTGCATGTGCACGTGCTCACACATGCCTGCTGTCACTGGGTGAACAGACCACCCTGGGCACGGTTCCATCCACAATGTTTGAAGTTTACTTTCCAGCTTCTGGGCATCACTTGCAATTATAATGCTGTCATAGGCAGAAAAGAGATAGGCTAATTAATCATTGTCAACACTGATCCCTATTTGCCAAATGAGATTTTCGAACAGCATGGCTGGGAATAATTGGTATAAATTGTATTTCCTTGCTTTATGTCACTGGAAATATTTATTTAGCATCATGGTTGCTATGCATAAATAGAAAACGGGTATAGATGAATGGTGCGGATTCATTCGTTCATACTCAGCAAATTATGTTCTAAGCACCTACTTCAGTATGTGAACAGCACTAAACTCAGAATATTGGTCTGTTGGGGTCCTTTATTAGCTTCCATGATTCCCTGAACTTGGCCAAGACCCTTCTGGTCAGCTGCAGATAGGCACAATGGATAGTTTTGCTTCTGGAGAATGTAACTGGGACATTCAGCATTATCTAACGCCTTGAAATTCCTCTAGTCAGGTGGCTTTCCAATGGGTACCCAGAGCCCTATGACTACCCAGATTGATGGTGCACCCAACAGGACTTTGCATTGATGAGATGATAAGTCACAGTCACTAGCTGAGATTAACCTGTGTGACACCAGATGTGTCTCTACCTAAAGGAAAAGGGATGAAGGGTGATATCTTTGGTCACAAATAATATATTTCCATGTAGTCTTTGACAAAGGATCTAAGTGGATTTTGGAATTGAAGAAAAATCTACGCATTAATCTTTACAGTATTTCTGTGAGTGGACTCAAGTCAGCTCAACAATTCAACATTTGCTCTCTGGGGTTGTATGCTAGACCCTGTCAGGGGATAAGTACTGCTGGCCGGGGCCCAGTCCAGGGAAGACTTGCCAAAGATCATCAGGAAAAGAAGGAAGCCGAGTCTTAGGTTTCTTCCTTTAAAGATGGTGACAGTCCTCTCAGCACAACCAAGCATCTCACAACATTTCCCTGACTCCAAGTCATCGAATTCATTTTTGATTCCTATTTCATAAAAACTACGCTCTCCCAGCACTTTGGGAGGCCAAGGCGGGCGGATCATGATGTCAGGAGTTCGAGACTAGCCTGACCAACATGGGGAAACACCATCTCTACTAAAAGTACAAAAATTAGCTGGGCATAGTGGCGCATGCCTGTTATCTCAGCTACTTGGGAGGCTAAGGCAGGAGAATTGTTTATACCTGGAGAGACAGAGGTTGCAGTGAGCCGAGATTGTACCACTACACTCCAGCCTGGGTGACAGAGGGAGACTCCCTCTCAAAATATATATATATAATATGGTCTCTATGGATGCTGACCATTGGACCCTGGTTTCATCTGCACCCAACAGAGTAAGCTTTGACTTGTGCTTGTAAATTAAAGCTCGACACCTCCTTTTGGCTTCTCTATACCTGAATATTCTTACCCATTCTCCTTAATGTGAATATGCATGGAAGCAGGACCATTTCCTCACACATGAGCAGCAGCGAACCCTGTGGAAAGTCAGTCCACATAGAATAATTCAAATAAAGTGTTCAGAGAAACGGGATTTCAGAGCAATTACTTTTTCCAGACCCTTCACAATTCAGTGGTGTAGGTATGACCAGCCTTGAGTTGAGACCTCTGTAATATCCATCTTTAGTAACATTAATACGCCATGGACGCAGAGCAACTGATCGCTGGTGGGAGTTTAGCTGCCCATAGGAGTTCACGGATAACGACAGTATCTGAATAAGGACAGGTGTGGAGCCCAGGTGCAGGAAGCAGGCGAAGGTCTTTCTGTGAGTCTCCTCTGAGGGAACTGCATCTTTATACATAGTTACTGTTTCAGAATTGATCCTTCTGGAATCGTCAGTCTTCACCAGTAGCTTGTTACATCTGGAGGTATCTCATAATTCAAACAAAGCTGACAAGTTGTAACAATGAGCACACACTGACTTCTGCAACAGGCACTGTCCACTTCCCATCCGCACTCATCTAGCTTGCTCCTGACCGCCTCCCGCTCGCCCTCCTGGGTGCTCCCCCAGCAGGTATACCTACCTGGTTTGCACCCCCTCTATCCTACCACAATTGCTCACCAGCAGTTTCCTGCTGACACAGCTTGTCTCCCTAACCAGATTGGTGGTGCCTTGGGGACACAGCTAGGCTCAGACATTCATTCAGCCCATCATAGTGCCATCCCATCAATAACCCCTTCTGAGTGACCCTGGGTTAGTAAACTGAGTGACGCTGAAATTCTACTGCGGCTGATTCCCTACAGCTGGGCAGAGGCAGCGAGCGCAGGCTGAAGTTTCCTTTGGAAACAGGCAGTGCCTAGAAGAGAAGGAAACGATGCATGAGAAGATTCCAGATGTCTATGAGGAATATGACACGTCCTGTCCACTACGTTGCTTTTCCTCATCGGCCTCCCCACCACTGGAGGAAACCCAGAAGCTGGTGCAGGTAGGGAAAGCCTGCTCTCAACATCCCAAGAACACTTTGCGCAAAACAGGTGGGCCCTGGGAGGTTACTCTTCCCCAGAGGCCTCTCCTCACTGGGGTTTCTTAAAGACAGACATTTGGACTCCTGCTGGGACCAGGCAGGCCGCCCATCCTCAGGGGCAGTGTCTTGTCACTCACCAGACCTCCCTGCATCCCCCTTCTCTCTCCTCCCCCAGCACAGGCTGAACCCCAAAGCCACAGATACTCATCAGGATTAGGGTGTCAGTGCAAATCCAAGGTCCACCAAAATGGAAAAGAAGGAACCAGTGGGAACATGTCTCCACCAAGACAGCGCTCAGGACTGGTTCTCCACGTGGCTCCCATTTCAGTCCAGGAGAAGCAGGGATTTTGTCCCCGTGGTGGGTCATCTGAAGAAGGCGCCCCTGGTCAAGGCAGGCTTCTCAGACCCTGAGGCACTGGCCATGGCCCCACTGAGATACAGGAAGGGCCGTGCCAGAGCCTTGAAGACGCTCAGGGAAGGGAACCCACCTGGGACCCAGCACCCAGGTGGCTGCAGCAGCATCCCAGGTGAGCCCCCTCCCCTGAAGCTCTTCAAGGCTCAAAGAGAAGCCAGTGTAGAAAAGCAAACAGGCCAGGCCCGGGAAGCGCCCTTTGGACCTTTTGCAATCCGGACGCTCTTGCAACCTGGGCTTCCCATAAATGGGGTGCGGGCGCCGGCTGCGCATTCCCACCGGGACCCGCGGGACTGAGTGCTCTTCTCGGTTGCTGTCGCTGAGGAGCCCGCCCAGCCAGCCAGGGCCGCGAGGCCGAGGCCAGGCCGCAGCCCAGGAGCCGTCCCACCGCAGCTGGCCATGGGCCCGCCGAGGCCCGCGCTGCTGGCGCTGCCGGCGCTGCTGCTGCTGCTGGCGGGCGCCAGAGCCGGTGAGTGCGCGGCTGCGCTGCGGGCTCAGAGAGAGCGGGAGGGAACCGGCGGCACGAGGTTGGCTGGGGCACCCTGGGCCTAGGCCAGAGGGAGGGCAGCCACAGGGTCCAGGGCGGGGGGTGGGGGGACTAGACCAACTGGCGGCCCCTGCAGACTCAGGATGGGGGCGCGGGATGGAGGGGCTGTGGAGGGGGTCTCCGGAGCCTGCCTCCCTCCTGAAGGGTGAAACCTGTGCCTGTGGTCCCCCTGTCGGGCCCTAGCACCCGCTGGGAAGACGTGGGAAGCTCACAGATTTCTTTCTCCTGTCTTACAGAAAAGGAAATGCTGGAAAATGTCAGCGTGGTCTGTCCAAGTAAGGCACCTGCGCATGGGGCGTGGAAGGGCGCCCGGCCCCGTGCACCCTCCTACACCCGAGTCCCTGAGGTCCTCCCACTCTAAGGGGCTGAAATGGCATCGTGGTGTGCCCTGCTCTGACCCCAGGAAGCAAGTTCCTTGAGCCTCTGCCCACACTCAAGGGATGCCAACTCTCTTCTACCTGCCCTTCTGTTCTGTCCCAAGAGTTCAGCCTGGGGGCGGGGGAGGGAAGGCACTGACACCCCGCTGGCCTGCGCACACTTTGTAGAAACATCACTGTCCTGTTTATCAGTGACTAGTCATTGATTCGAAGCATGTGAGGGTGAGGAAATGCTGACTTTAACCTTTGTGCAGAAATCGGACCTCCACCCCCTTCCTATTTACCTGACCCCTGGGGGTCAAAGGAGCTGGCCTCCAAGGGGACCCTGTGTGCTGGAGCCGCGGGGCGGACGTCTGATGAAGCAGCGCTGCCATCTGGTGGACATCTGCCATCACTGCAGCTGGGCTTAGGACCCAGATGTTCTTTTTCTTCAATTGTTCAGAAAATTCCTCAACTACAGTGGAAACCTCCAGAAACTCCTTTCTAGGAGTTTCTTAAGTTAGTTACGCTTAATGCTTAATGAGCTTTGCCTCAAGTATTTGGTAGTCTCAGAGTCACAGAATTAAGGCGTTTTCAAGCTAAAAAAGCATTAGAGAGACTACTATTTGCGTCATGTTGTCATCTCTTAATTTACCAAAGGGTCTCTCATGCAGATTTTCTGAGCCCCATTACTTGACACTTGTCACTCCCTTCCCTGTGCCTCAGATGAGATATTCAAGACATGCCAGCTAATCTAAACATTAGCCTCAGCAAAAACATAATGGAGAAGTCAAATCTATAAAGGAAAATTAAGTATAATGTGAAGTCAATTAAAAACTAATTTGAGTTTAATTACATTTTAATTATCTATGCCACTGCGCCTCTCTGCCCAGAACTGGCTGTCCTTGGGAGAGCTATTTCTCCTATGTGGCTGACATATTTCTCCCCACGTTAGGAGATGCGACCCGATTCAAGCACCTCCGGAAGTACACATACAACTATGAGGCTGAGAGTTCCAGTGGAGTCCCTGGGACTGCTGATTCAAGAAGCGCCACCAGGATCAACTGCAAGGTATGGAGGATGCAGGCGGGAGGGACCTAGAGCCCACAGCTTTCCCCTAGCCCTGTTCCAGCGGGTGCCCAACACGCGACCTTCCTGGAGGTTGTGTACTGAGCAAACGTAGAACATCCTAGAACTGTTGTAATCTGATCAAAGCATTGGGACTTTGCCTCTGTTTGTAAGTCAGCCACATTGCTGAGATGTTGTCTGCCCCCGCCAAATTTCGCAAGCCAGATGTATTTTCCCGTTAACTTCCCAGATGCAATAGGAGTACGTGATCTAGATTAGCAGCAGTGTGGGTCTGTAGATTTCAGCGTGAGAGAAGCCCAGTAGGTGAGCTAACGGAGGCAGGCATCTCAGAATCGCACTGTGAAATGCAGTTTTTATAGTCTAAGTCCAACAGAATCTGTTGCTGAAAAACGAATAGAAAGAAGAAAAAAATATATAAACATACAGTTTGTTCTAAAACAAAACTTTGCTTATTATTGAGACTGGTTGTACTCATGTCACATACATCTGGAGCAGATCTATAGGCTGCTACTGGGGTTTGGGTGGGGAAGAGAAGTCAAGCTGAGCAGTCACCTTTTTCAGAGAGTGCTGTAGCTCTTGTCTGTGCTGTCCAATATGGTAGACATGAGCCACAGTGGACTATTTAAATGGAATGAAATTAAAAATTCATATTCGTTGTCACATTAGCTGCATTTCAACTGCTCAACAGCCACCCTGGCTACTGGCTCCCATATTGAACAACACACATGTACAACATTTCTTTAAAGTTATTTGAATAGTGCTGGATAATAAGTAGGGATCCGCTAAAACTCCAGCTATATGTGAAGCTCTAAATAGGCCCTAATAGATATAATCAGTTTTTTGGGTGACATTAAGGGGACATTTGCTGTGGAAACTGAGGATGGCCCTCTTCCTGCTGTTTTTCTCCTTCACTCTCACTCCTAATCTGCAACGCTTCTATTTAACCACAGCTCTTTATAATTGAAGTGAGTAACTTTAGAACCAATAAAAGAACATCCTCCTTCCTGTGCATAGAGGCACACTTAAGAAACGTGTTACCCCGGGGCGGGGAAAAGGCCAGCAATAGGAGTAAGACTCGGTTGGTGCACGGAGAACCCAGGAGGCATGTCGATAAGGCACGTGGTGTTGAGCAGGCAGTGGTGTTCCCAGCAAAATTCCCTTTGGTGCTCTGATTAGAGATTAAGCCCTGGGCTTCAGGGCCAGCCTCTCATTCTTGATAGACAACCTCAATGCTATGCTACCCTGTATTCTCAGGTTGAGCTGGAGGTTCCCCAGCTCTGCAGCTTCATCCTGAAGACCAGCCAGTGCACCCTGAAAGAGGTGTATGGCTTCAACCCTGAGGGCAGAGCATTGCTGAAGAAAACCAAGAACTCCGAGGAGTTTGCTGCAGCCATGTCCAGGTAAGGCGTGTTGTACATGAGCACACACATATGTGTGTGTCCGCTGAGGTGTGAACTTGTGTGTTTACACCAGACACGGATGTGACTCTAAGTATTTGTATTCCATATTCATCGTGGATCAGGGAATTGCTGTGTTTTCACAATCATCAAAAAGAGACAAGCATTATTTACCCTTCCCTAGTTAGGTTCCTTTAATTATCATTTTAATGTGTTTCTAAAAATCTCATGCTTTAAACTTCCTGAGATTATAAAACTGAGATGCTGTGTTTAAACAAGTGAATTCTTATTTAAAGAACTAAATAAGACCAGTGCTTGGTGGTCTTCGGTGCAGGGTCCCAGAGGCACTGGCTGCTGTGGCGGGCACATGGCGGGGCAGGGTCTGTTCAGCACAGGGCAGAGGAGCACCAAGGCTTCAGCGGCTCCCCCTCCTAGGCTGGCATTCAGCCACTGCACACGGATCGGCCGCTGCAGCTGCATCTCTGCTGACTGATCAGGGCCCGTGTCGCACCCATTGTAAATATTTTCAACATCACCCCTGCCTCATCCTCAGTCACAGTTTGTAGGGTCTTAGGTGTGTGCGAATACAGGCAGGATAGAGTTGTTAACTTGGTAGCATCAGAAAACTCCGTCTGTATTAGTCTGTTTCCATGCTGCTGCTAAAGACATACCTGAGACTGGGCAATTTACAAAAGAAAGGTTTGCTGGACTCGCTGTTCCATGTGGCTGGGGAGGTCTCACAATCATGGTGGAAGGTGAGGGAGAGCAAGTCACATCTTACGTAGATGGCGGCTGGCAAAGAGAGCTTGTGCGGAGAAACTCCTGTTTTTAAAACCATCACATCTCCTGAGACCCATTTGCAATCACAAGAGCAGCAGGGGAAAGACCTGCCCCGTGAATCAATCACCTCCCACCGGGTCCGTCTCACAACATGTGGGAATTCTGAGAGCTACAAGATGAGATTCGGGTGGGGACCCAGAGCCAAACCGTATCACCATCCTTGCCCGTTTTTCAGTTTTACTAAACGTTAGATTCAGATGCCAGTCCTTTCTCGCCAAAATAGGCTGTGAGGCTTCTTTCCTTCATATGCTTTATTTTCTCCAAGACTTAACTGTATATGAGGGTGAGAGGTATGGTGGCAGGAGGAAGGAGTGGTTATTTTTTGGTCCTTGGTCTTCTCCAAATACAGAAGAGACTCCTGTTCTTGACAAGGAGGGCTTTCCAAGTTTGCATTTTCATGACTTTAACTGTCTTTTTTAAAAAATTGACATATGATAATTATACATATTTATTGAGAATATATTGATATTTTGATACATGTAATGTACGGTGATCAGATCAGAGCAATTAGCATACCCATCATCTCAAACATTTATTGTTTCTTCATGTCGGGAACTTTCTGAGAGGGTGTAGGTTGTGGGAGATGAGTCTGTCACCTTTTCCTCCCGATGTAACCAGAGTGGCTGCAGTCAGGTCCTCGGAAACTCAGAGAGTACCCAATGGGAAGTCCCTGACACCAAAGTCAGCCTGGGCTTCAGCCATGGCCTGACACCATACAAAAGAGTGACTGTCCAACAAGTGTATGGAAAGAAGCTCCAATTCACTGGTAGTCAAGAAATACAAATTAATGTAACAACAAGATATTTATCCACATACCCATCAGACTGCAAAACTGGAAAACAGCAATAGCACCTGTTGCTGGCAGACCAGTGAGGAAAAGTGTGCTGTCCTGAGCTGCTGGTGGAAATTAGAGCCATCAGACAATATCTACTCTAATTTAGAATACTTAATACCCTTTGACACAGATATTTTAGTCTCTGGGACTCTAGCCCATGAAAATAAAAGCAGTAATGTGTGAAGATAGGCATAAGGATGTTTGTTTTGGTATTGTTTGCGTGGTTTAAAAAAATCCAGAAAGAGAGAAGGCAAATGCCATCAAATGGGGCAATGTGTGAATAAATTACATATAGCCATGGAATGGAATGTTCAGCATGCAGCTTTTAAAAAATCTGTTAGAGTATACCAAGTGACTCAGAAGGGTTTTTGTGAAGTATAATTAAGTGAGAAAAACAAGATAAAAGTATGAACAATACAATGCCACTTGTATAAAACAAACAATTACAAAATCTTTGTATGACTCTGTTTGCACTCACCCATGTTTACAGAGGATTGTGTGAGAGTGCGGAAACAAATGGAACAACCACTCAGGTGTCCGTATGGGGAGGATGGGCAAAGAGATTGATATGGGTGGAGAACAGCGCAGGGCTAGATGAGCCAAGCAAAAAAACGTTAAAATACAGCTGGACCTGGTAGCTCATGCCTGTAGTCCCAGGACTTTGGGAGGCCGAGGCGGGCAGATCACCTGAGGTCAGGAGTTCAAGACCAGCCTGGCCAACAGGGTGAAACCTGTGTCTACTAAAAATACAAAAATTAGCTGGGTGTGATGGCAAATGCCTGTAGTCCTAGCTACTCCAGAGGCTGAGTCAGGAGAATCACTTGATCCCAGGAGGTGGAGGTTGCAGTGAGCTGAGGTTGCGCCATTGCACTCCAGCCCGAGTAACAGAGTGAGACTCCATTTCAAAAAAAGAAAAACAATCACCAAAACATATGTATATGTGCATGCTTTTTTGAAAATGGATGTCTACGTGTAGCTATATTCTATGTTTACAAAGAAATGATGTCAGAAGAACAATTGGTTAAAAAAACTATGAGAAAAGCAACTTCAGTGCCACCCAGCTTACTTCCAGCAAGTTGTAATGGAGAAGGACATTCCCATGACCATCCTCTCTCTGGGACAGGTACGAGCTCAAGCTGGCCATTCCAGAAGGGAAGCAGGTTTTCCTTTACCCGGAGAAAGATGAACCTACACACATCCTGAACATCAAGAGGGGCATCATTTCTGCCCTCCTGGTTCCCCCAGAGACAGAAGAAACCAAGCAAGTGTTGTTTCTGGTGAGGATTCAGAAAGCTGATAGCAGTGGCCCTTGAAACTCATCTTCACGTGTTAGAGGCCAGTCCTACCATATGCAAAGCAGATTGTTGAGTCAGCTCCATGGCTAGTTACACAGGAAGCCATGGATTGGCGTGACATACTGGTGCCCGAGATTCCTCCTGTCCCTTGGGCTCACTGACAGATCATTCCAAGCAGGTTGATCAGGTTGGGTCTAATTTTAAAAGAGTTATTGAGGCGTCCTGGCCACCCCACCCCCACTTTTCTTTAATGCTGTTCACCTGTGTTTGATGGGTTATAGTATAACACAGTAAATCCTGTGTGTATTTTAAACACCAAAAATAATGGGATCTCTTGCCAGTCTCTTTTACGAATTTCAGGGTTCAATGTGAGACAGAATTCATTTCACCTCAGTCCCATGAGCACTTTTGTGCCCTTATCTTGTTCTAATTTCTCTATGACACCATACTGGGAGAAGACAGTGATGCATCCTGCAGAGCCTTTCTGCAGACACACCCTTAACTGGTTTTCTCTCTCCCAACTTGGGCTGGCCAGGCACTAGCAAGACCACACTCTGCATAGGAGGAAAAAGAAAGTCCCTCCCAAAGCTAGATTCCTTCTGCCTTTTCTTTCACAATCCCCACCCCGTCCCTCCCAAGTACCCAAGGACGTTTCCCATGTTGAATATATGTGGTTGCATCTTCTGCCCCCATAGGATACCGTGTATGGAAACTGCTCCACTCACTTTACCGTCAAGACAAGGAAGGGCAATGTGGCAACAGAAATATCCACTGAAAGAGACTTGGGGCAGTGTGATCGCTTCAAGCCCATCCGTACAGGCATCAGCCCACTTGCTCTCATCAAAGGCATGGTAAGTCCCATGTCAGCACTGTCATGCACACCAAGGAGCATCCTCTTATTAATAACATTCCAAAATTTTCAAGCTAGTGGGCACCTTTGAGGACAGCCTGCCCAGCCTGTTTTTTATACAGACTACAGATAGGACCCTGAGCAGGCATGGGAAGGTCTGCCCAGGCTTCATGGCCTGGGATCAGTTAGGCCAAGACTTGAGTCAGGCTCCTCCCTCCCAGCCCAGAGCTCTGTCTTTCCTCCTGTCCTTCTGTCACTGGCACTAAACCGCCTCTACTCTCATCACTTGAGAGTAATGACTACTCATCTCTGAGAAGGCTCCGGGGATGGATGTAGGGCAGCAAAACCACCTACTGTTCCTTCCTGCAGAAGGACTCCTTGTGCCAGCTCCAAGCCTCTGGCCTTTGAAGAAGTCCCAAGACCTGTGTTCTCCCCCTCTCCTTCATCCCATGAAGTGGAGTGACTTAGAGTGCTCCAGCTTCTTGTCCTCCCACCCCTAGTACCACCCTGACCAAACACGACCCCTCTGCCTCTGGCTTGGAGCACCCTCTCCTCTCTGTTAAGTGGGGCCATGGAGCACCATATTACCTGAGCCTGCCTGACCCCTGCAACATGTTCTCTGATATGAGCCCCAGGCTGTCTCAGTGAACATGAAGAAACTGAGCAATCACTGTCATGCCGGGCCCTGTTCCTAGTCATTGTCCTTGGGGTTGAAAACAGGGAGTCTGATGACCATGAGTGCCACAGTCAGAAGAGGATAATGCACTGGCTTAGGGGTCTTTTCTGAGCATCTGCTGTGTGCTCAACCCCACTCTGGGCAGCACCAAAGGAGGGACAGTGGCAGATGAACCATGGACCTTCTCCTCAGGATGCTTCCAGTCTAATGCAGGAGCCAGGTCAATAAAGTATACATTGTATACTCAGTAAGGTGATACGCTGAACAGTGCAGACAAGAAATCCTGGGCCTGACCAGGAAGGAGAAAGTATTATTCATGAAGCTCAGTGGGCAACGTTTCATGGAAGATGTGGAGCAAGAACCCGAAAAATGCAAAGAATGTGTAAATGAAACAGACATGCAAGAATAGGCTTTTGGGTAAAGAAAACTGACTGAGCAGGTGTGTGAGGGGCTATGTAGTGGGATGGGCATGTGGAGGATACAAAGTTTAGACTTTGTCCAGTGGGGTTGGAAAAAGAGGAGTCTATAGCTTGACTCAGCTTTGGGGATGCCGACATGTTGCACCCCCTGGTCTAAATGTCAAGTACCCAGCTATCTTCTTTCTCTGAGTTTATCTAGTGGTACAGGACCCCTCCTCCCTTCTACCTTGAAGGTAAATGCTTTTGACAGAAGACACAGGGACCGATCAAAATGCTTGTCTCCAATCTCATTCACAGACCCACCCCTTGTCAACTCTGATCAGCAGTAGCCAGTCCTGTCAGTACACCCTGGACGCCAAGAGGAAGCATGTGGCAGAAGCCATCTGCAAGGAGCAGCACCTGTTCCTGCCTTTCTCCTACAAGTAGGTCACCTGATGCACTACTGATTTGTCATTTAATGGGTCAGTGTGAACTGAACACTTCTCAAGTGCTCATTCTAGGCAAACCTGTGCCTGGGAGGGAGGTATGGAGAAGGATAACATGCAATCCCTCCCTGTCCCCCTTTTTAAGCTAACAGGCCATTTGGCAGAAAAGTCCTAGGCATGCAAAACGACTGAAGACCAACAAAAGATATCTAAGACCCAGTCTTTAAGGGGTGTAGATCCAGAAAACCTGGGGATCACTGCAGGGTACCCTGGTTAGAAAACGTTTCATGGAAGATTTGGGATATTGACTGGAAACTTGTATATCCAAATCCACTTTGAAAACTGACAATCAGTGAATATTTGAGTAACTGCCATATGCTTGGTTCTGTGCTGTGGAAGATACGAAAGAATTTCAAGACATTGCACTAGTTCCTATGTCTGGCCACTCAGACTAGTGGAGAGTATAAGGCACGCATGTCCTTTTGATGGGAGGATGACTAGCGTGACCAAGAAGAGGTGGATGTTATTCATTCAGGGCCAACAATGGCTGGATTTACCCATGCTTTGAAAGATGGGCAGGACTTGGGTAGATGCAGGGACAGGGGAAACCTTCAACATGGAGAGAATAGTATGTTCTGGCCATCCATGACATGATGTGCTTCCTTGGTTACCAGGAATATGTATGGGATGGGAGTACAAGTGACACAGACTTTCAAACTTGAAGACACACCAAAGATCAACAGCCGCTTCTTTGGTGAAGGTAAGACTTTTTGTCCACACAGTTGCTGGAAAATCTACCTAAGATGTGCCAATCATGGCTTAGCCACTTGCTGGGCCCTGTTAAATGTCTGCTGACTAACAAGTGATATGGACACTGGTGTTCTGGCTACCTCTATGAGAAAGCAAACTCATCTCAGGATGTCAAGTTGCAATGGCATAAAGAAAAAGAAGTTCCCACAGCTACCTAGGCGTTTGTAAATAGAAAACTGGAATCCTAAGTTTAACATGACATATTTGGTAGCACTGATATCACCTATCCTGTGATAAGACCCAGAGCTGTCCCAGATGAGGTGGACCAAGTGGGAGAGAACCTTCAGAGTCCGGCCCAGATAGTAACCTCAGGAGTCAGTCTTTAGAGGTAGAAGGAACTCTAGCAATCTTGAGTCCAACCCTTACCCAGCATTGTATTGTATTTATATCTGTCCAAATTCCTTCTTGTACATTACCTCATTGTCCTTTTTGTTCACAGCAACCGGTGACGTCAGGTGGTAGAGAGGTGATTTTATACCTATTCTACAGAGGGGAAAGTGACACAGAGAGGCTTAGAGTTTGATGTAGACAAGGCCGTAGAATATTAGAGGGGGCAAATAAGTGCCCAGGTTGCAATCTAAGCCAAGACTCTTCTCATTACACCACACTTCCATGAGGACTTTTACCTCTCTTGCTGGCATAGGTCATAGTAGGTGGTGGAGAGGATACAAAAGTGTCTCCCCTCCCCCACAAGCTGCTGCTAGACCCAATTAGAAGAAATGGTGATGGACATCAATGTGCCTGGTCCTAGTTGTAACCATGTCAATAGCAGCACCTCCTCACCAATATTTCAAGCTAAGGGTAACCTGATAATAGACTCAGACAAGTCTGAATTCCACTTCAGCTCTACCTCTTAGACCCTAAGAGCTCTTCAAAGTAAGTTGCTCATTTCTAGGTCACAGTTCCTCATCTCTGGGTCTCATCTCTGTCTCATCTCTAGGACTCAGAGCTGAGATCCGGGGATGAGCAGTTTACATTGCCCAAAAACTCTGTGGGTCTCTGAAGCAGGGCTGAATTTATCTTTAAATTGAACAATAATGCCAACCCACAGGGACAGGATGATGAGTCAGTGAAAACAATTAAGTCAATCACCAATGGCAGAGCCAGATCTAGTAGTCATTGAATACATGATAGTTTTCTTCCCTTTTCCCCTGTGCTGATACTCCACAATGTCCAGCTTCCAGTAGACAAAGATATGGTTGAGATGAAGAAGTAAGCTAGAGTTCCTTTGACACTTTCCATCTTCCAGGTACTAAGAAGGTGGGTCTCGCATTTGAGAGCACCAAATCCACATCACCTCTAAAGCAGGCCGAAGCTGTTTTGAAGACTCTGCAGGAATTGAAAAAACTAACCATCTCTGAGCAAAATATCCAGAGAGCTAATCTCTTCCATAAGCTGGTTACTGAGCTGAGAGGCCTCAGTGATGAGGCCGTCACATCTCTCTTGCCACAGCTGATCGAGGTGTCCAGGTATTTAATGGTTACAGCTCAACTTTCCATAAAACTGATGGTAACTGACTAAACTTTCAAACCTCGGCCAAATGGAGAATCTCAGGGACCATTTGGATATCAATCCAGTTAATCAATTAGTCAATCAGTTCATGATTGGTGGATAGAGAAATATTAGCTGATGTGCTAAGAGTTCCATGAAACACACACACACGCACACAGTGTTCAAGGCAGCTATGTATTTGTGTGTTAAAATAGGAGGAGAAGAGTTCCCACATTTTGATGGGTATCTTTTAATTCCTAGTTCTATTGCAGGTGCTCTCCAGAAGCTTATAGGCTGGTAGAGAGAGAACTCAGACAAAAAATATTATATGATTTCTCTACCCTTCAAGGCACTGGCTTTAAGCGCTATGAAGGTGAGAGAAGGAACTGAGGCCAGGAATGAGACCCAGCTAATGTTGGCCAGGCATATTCTGTGTGCTGGCCAAAGGGGCTGTGATAACAGTCTTCTTGTCGCTACAGATCCACAGTCCCCTCTTGGGACTTTCCTCGGTGGGGCTTCTCCTGTGGGTAATATTCCTAAGGAAAGCATCATGGCTCTGAGCTCCAAGTTGGGTTTTGAAAGACGGTTAGATTTGAATAGTGAATGAGGTGATTAAGGGCTCTCCTGGCAGAGGACACACCATGAGCAATATTTTATGTGCCCCGAAGGTGGTCTGTATAACTTTATCCATGTCTTTCTTCTCAGCCCCATCACTTTGCAAGCCTTGGTTCAGTGTGGACAGCCCCAGTGCTCCACTCACATCCTCCAGTGGCTGAAACGTGTGCATGCCAACCCCCTTTTGATAGATGTGGTCACCTACCTGGTGGCCCTGATCCCCGAGCCCTCAGCACAGCAGCTGCGAGAGATCTTCAACATGGCGAGGGAGCAGCGCAGCCGAGCCACCTTGTATGCGCTGAGCCACGCGGTCAACAAGTGAGTTTCCACACTGTATTTATCCTCCTAGGAGCAGAGGAACATCTTGCACTTCTGTGAGTCTCTGTATTAAAACTGAACCCCTCCTTCCACTTTCAAACTCTGCTCCTTACTCTTGTGTTTATTCTTGACCATTTTTGGAGTAACGACTTGAAATAAGAAATAGCAAACACAAATTGAATTTTTAAAAATATTTTCTCTACATTATATTATAAAAGTTTTTGAACATAGCAAAGTTGACAGAATTTCAGAGGGAAAACCCCTGGAAAACCAGCTATCTCCTACCATTTAAGTGTTATTATATTTGCTTTATCACATATACATCCGTCCATTAATTCATCTTATTTTCTGAAGCATTTCAAAGTAAATTATAAACATTAATTTCCCCTAAGTACTTCAGCATGCATATTATTTCCCCTAAGTACTTCAGCATGCATATTATTAACTTCAGTTCAATATTAGTTAGCAGTTTTTTCCTCTTAATTTTTTTTTTTTTTTTGACATGGTTTCACTGTGTCACCCAGGCTGGAGTGCAGTGGCACAGTCACGGCTTACTGCAGCCTCAAATTCCTGGGCTCAAGTGATCCTCCCACCTCAGCCTCCTGAGTAGCTGGGACCACAGGTGCATGCTACCATGCCCTGGCTAATTTTTGTATTTTTTTGTAGATACAGGGTTTCACCATGTTGCTCAGGCTGGCAGTTTTTTCTTTTGATGAAATTTTTTTGCTTTTTCTTTTTTACATTTTTATATAAATTTATGTGGAACAAGTGTAATTTTGTTATATGAATAGATTATGCAGTAGTTAAGTCAGGGCTTTCAGGATATCTGTCACCCAGATAACATATAGTGTACTCACTAAGTAACTTCTCACCATCCATTTCCCTCCACTTCCACACCTGAGTCTCAATTGTCTTATCATTCCACACTCTATGTCCTTGTGTGCACATTATTTAGCTCCCACTTATAAAGTGACAATGTGCAGTATTTGTCTGTGACTGTCCTGTTTTACTTAAGACAATGACCTTCAGTTCCATCCATGTTACTGCAAATGACATGATTTTATTCTTTTTATGGCTGAATAGTATTTTATTGCCTATACATTCCACATTTTTTATCCAATCGTCCATTGACGGACACTTAGGTTGATTCCATGCCTTTGCTATTGTGAATAGTGCTGCGATAAACATATGGGTGCAAGTATCCTTTGGATATAATGATTTCTTCTCCTTTGGGTATGCACCCAGTACTGGGATTGTTGGATTCATTGGTAGTTCTATTTTTAGTTCTTTGAGAAATCTCTGTATTGTTTTCCATAGAGGTTGTACTTATTTACAATCCCATCAACAGTGGTTAACTGCTTCCTTTTCTCTGTATCCTCACCAATATCTGTTATTTTTTGTCTTTTGAATAATGGCCCTCCTGACTGTTGTAAGATGTTATCTCATTGTGATTTTAATTTACTTTTCTCTAATGACTAGTAATGTTATGCATTTTTTCATATGCCTATTGCCATTTGTGTGTCTTCTTTTGAAAAAATGTCTATTCATGTCCTTTGTCTACTTTTTAATGGGATTATTTGGGGGATTTTTGGTTGAGTTGTTTGAATTCCTTGTACATTCTGGATATTAGTACCCCACTGGATGAATAGTTTGCAAATATTTTCTCCCATTCTGCAGGTTGTTCACCCTGTTGATTATTTGTTTTACTGTGCAGAAGCTTTTTACTTTAATTAAGTTCTATTTGTCTATTTTTTTGTTGTTGTCTTTGCCTTTGAGGTCTTAGTCATGAATTCTTTGTCCAGGTCAATGTCCAGAGGAGTTTGTCATAGGATTTCTTCTAGAATTTTTATCATTTTAGGTCTTCATTTTAGTCTTTTCATATTGAGTTGATTTTTGTATATGGTGACAGATAGTAGTCCAGTTTTATTCTTCTGCATATAGCAATCCAACTTTCCCAGCACCGCTTATTGAAAAGGGTGTCCTTTCTCTAGTGTATGTTTTTGTCAATTTTGTCAAAGATCCGTTGACTGTAAGTATGTGGCTTTATTTCTGGGTTCACTATTCTGTTCCATTGATCTATGTGTCTATTTTTACGCCAGTATCATGCTGTTTAAATGATACTTGTAGCATAATTTGAAGTCAGGTAATGTGATGCCTCCAGCTTTGTTCTTTTTGCTTAAGATTGCTTCAGCTACTCAGGCTCTTTTTGGATTCCATATGAATTTTATAATTATTTTTTCTCATTCACAAGTTTGGATTTTAAGATAAACCTAACTGGGGTTACCGAGTCCTGACTCTTTTCTCTTATTCTGTAGCTATCATAAGACAAACCCTACAGTGACCCAGGAGCTGCTGGACATTACTAATTACTTGATGGAACAGATTCAAGATGACTGCACTGGGGATGAAGATTACACCTATTTGATTCTGCGGGTAATCTCAGTCTTTTATATGACATAGATCATTTCAGAAGCGCTTTTCCTGGATACCTTTTACTTCCCTCTCCTGCACCCTGATGGGTTCTTGTTTCTTTTCTTTAACGCAGGTCATTGGAAATATGGGCCAAACCATGGAGCAGTTAACTCCAGAACTCAAGTCTTCAATCCTGAAATGTGTCCAAAGTACAAAGCCATCACTGATGATTCAGAAAGCTGCCATCCAGGCCCTGCGGAAAATGGAGCCTAAAGACAAGGTAAAGTCCACAAGAAGAGGTCTGAAAGTGAAAGTTTATTAACAAGGATTTGGAAGGTACTAGGGAAATGAGACTCTAAATTTCATCTACTGGCTTTATTCTGCTGTTCCTTCCCTCCCTCCCTCCCTCCCTCCCTCCCTTCCTTCCTTTCTTCCTTCTTTTGAGATGGAGTCTCACTCTATTTACCAAGGTGGAGTGCAGTGGCACGATCTCGGCTCACTGCAACTTCCACTTCCTGGGTTCAAGCAATTCTCCCTGCCTCGGCCTCCTGAGTAACTAGGATTACAGGCACATGACACCACACCCAGCTAATTTTTGTATTTTTTAGTAGAGACGGGGTTTTGCCATGTTGACCAGGCTGGTCTTGAACTCCTGACCTCAGGTAATCCACCCGCCTCAGCCTCCCAAAGTGCTGGGATTACAGGCGTGAGCCACTGCACCAGGCCTCTACTGTTTTCTAATTGCAAATTTCAACAAGCCTATTGACTTGACTGCCTAGTAGTATGTGACATGAGAGAAATACCTGACCTTGCTGCTATGTCACCATGCAGAATGTGAGATGTTTTTGCTACCTACCATCCACCTACCAGATTGACCATCCCTCTCATCATGGAAAAACATGCTTAATTTTCCCCCAATAACCTTAGGCTAGGATAGTCAACTTGGCCCCCTCTTAGGTGGCAATGACTCCAGAGCTTTGGAAACTACCTTATTTATTAGCCCCAAACTCTTACTACCCCTTCTCATCTTTACCTTCACATTAAAATAACTTAGGTTAAAACAACTTTATTTTCACTTAGTGAAACAAATCATAACTTGGCCATGATTTATGTGTTTTAATGGCATTGAATTCAACAGGCATTCCACAGGCATCTTCCGGGAACCCTTACTTGATAGTGCTCTAGGAAACATTGGCTAGAAGATTCAATGCCAGCATTTGAAGAGTGATTACAGAGAAATTAGACCTGTGCTTAAGAAAGAGCTAGCAGACAATGCCAGTGTTTGCCAGGCACGTTCTGTGTTCTGACCATAGGACAGTGATAACCATCTCCTCTTTTGACTGCAGGACCAGGAGGTGCTTCTTCAGACTTTCCTTGATGATGCTTCTCCGGGAGATAAGCGATTGGCTGCCTATCTCATGCTGATGAGGAGTCCTTCACAGGCAGATATTAACAAAATTGTCCAACTTCTACCACGGGAACAGAATGAGCAAGTGAAGAACTTTGTGGCTTCCCATATTGCCAACATCTTGAACTCAGAAGAATTGGATATCCAAGAGTAAGTAAGAGCAATTTTCCCCCATGTACCACTGAGGGCCCTAAGCTGGAATTCCAACGCTAGGTTTTGGCATAGCCACTGTCTGCCCTTGCTTCTGAAACAAACACTTGCGCAAATGTGTAGCAGACCTAGACCCAAAGCCTTAGGGTAAATGAAATCCAGACATTTTGGTAGTGATTGGAAATCCATATTTACTTGGGCTGCAAGAGTCAAAGGATAATAACATGGTGTGTCAGCTCAAAATATCCTTCTTCTTATCTAGTCTGAAAAAGTTAGTGAAAGAAGCTCTGAAAGAATCTCAACTTCCAACTGTCATGGACTTCAGAAAATTCTCTCGGAACTATCAACTCTCCAAATCTGTTTCTCTTCCATCACTTGACCCAGCCTCAGCCAAAATTGAAGGAAATCTTATATTTGATCCAAATAACTACCTTCCTAAAGAAACCATGCTGAAAACGACCCTTACTGCCTTTGGATTTGCTTCAGCTGACCTTTTCGAGGTAAGTGTGAAGAGTTCGAGGTTCTCTAGCCCATTCTGTACAGCATGATAAACAGAGTCCCTGGAAGCCAGAAGCTAGCCAGAAGAAAACAAGAACCACCAGGCACTTCCTACCATGACTCTGAGGCTTTCTTCTTTCCCTCCTTCCCTGCCTTCCTCTCTCCCCGCTGGGGGTCACCTGAAGCATGACTTCTTAACAGTAATAGAAATGCAGGCCGGGCGAGGTGGCTCACTCCTGTAATCCCAGCACTTTGGGAGGCCGAGGCGGGTGATCAAGACCATCCTGGCTAACACAGTGAAATCCATCTCTACTAAAAAAATACAAAAAAAAATTAGCCGGGCGTGGTGGCAGGTGCCTGTAGTCCCAGCTACTCGGGAGGCTGAGGCAGGAGAATGGCGTGAACCCGGAAGGCGGAGCTTGCAGTGAGCAGAGATGGCACTGCTGCACTCCAGCCTGGGCGACAGAGTGAGACTCCGTATAAAAATAAAAATAAAAAATTGAAATGCAGATGTCTTGTCTTTAAGTCCCAAAGCCAAGGAAGCATATGTGCTTCCTAGTCAGATCTGCTTCAAATCTCAAATTCACTCCAACTCTGAACCCTTGGTTGAATTACTTGTCCTCTCTGAACCTTAGCTGCCTCTTCTAGAAAAAAGCAAGTAATAAGGTCAAGATTCTAGTGAGATTTTAATAAAGCAGCTCCTGTGAAGTGCTAAGGTCAGTTCATGGCCTGTGGTATTCAAATACTTGTTTAGATAAATGGACATCAAGAGGGGGAACTACTAGGCTGGCATACAACAAAGAAAGATGATGCCATTTTCTTGTCTGATTTTCTTTCTCAGATTGGCTTGGAAGGAAAAGGCTTTGAGCCAACATTGGAAGCTCTTTTTGGGAAGCAAGGGTTTTTCCCAGACAGTGTCAACAAAGCTTTGTACTGGGTTAATGGTCAAGTTCCTGATGGTGTCTCTAAGGTCTTAGTGGACCACTTTGGCTATACCAAAGAGGATAAACGTGAGCAGGTGTGTATTTGTCAAGTATCTTCTTAAGGAAAGCTTTGGGTCTCAATGCAAAAACAATTCTTTTCTAAGCAAGGAAGTCATCAAAATATTGTCTAACTGAAGTGATAACTATGGTTTTTATCAACCAGACCTGCTGGGATAAGGGCCAGTATCTTCAGCAGTTAAAGGTCTCCTGAAATTCAGTGTGCCCAGAAAAAAGACTTCTATCCTGAGAAGTACTCTAGGATAACAATTAAGAGTACGAACTCTGGGCTGGGCGTGGTGGCTCACACTTGTAATCCCAGCACTTTGGGAGGCTGAGGTGGGTGGATCACAAGGTCAGGAATTTGAGACCAGCCTGGCCAACATAGTAAAACCCCATCTCTACTAAAAATACAAAAAACTAGCCGGGCATGGTAGTGGGCGCCTGTAATCCCAGTTACTTGGGAGGCTGAGGCAGGAGAATTGCTTGAACCCAGGAGGTGGAGGTTGCAGTGAGCCGAGATTACGCTGTTACACTCCAGCCCGGGTGACAGTGTGAGATTCTGTCTTAAAAAAAAAAAAAAAAAAAGTATGAACTCTGGGCATGGATTTAATTCTAACTTCCCTGTCTTGAAATTGTGTGCACTTGGGGAAGTTGGTTGATATTATGTGTATCTGTTTCTGTCTGCATCCCAGACTACTAATAATAGTCCAAACCTCACAAGGTTATTTAAAGGCAACGAAATAAGGCTTCTAAAATTCCAAGTGCAGTGTCTGATGCTGTCATTGATTGTTCAATAAGCAGACACTATTGCAAGTTTTAAATTAATATTTTCATTATTATTAACTGCTTTCTTTGGCGCTCACTGCCATCAGTGCACTAGCAAATGAGACCAAAATTCCACTTTGAAGCTAGTAATGAGCCCCTATTTATGGAGCAAAATAGGCTGTATGATCTGGAGCTTATTCTTGAATTTTCTGCTACCCAATGTGTGGTCTGGTCAGAAATGCAGGTTCTCAGGCTTCACCCACAATCTACTGAATCAGAAGCTGTATTTTAGCAAGACCTCATGTGACTTGTATGCACATTCAAGTTTGCAGAGCAAGGCAGTAATTTACCCCTCCAAACTCACTGTTGAGCACCAGTTCCATCTTCTAATTTCCTGAACCCCACTTGAGGCCGAGGGTCTTTGATCTGCTTTGAGTCTGTCAATTTCACATTATTTTTTCCCCCAATGCCTGGGCATCCATCTCTGAGATTCTTCTTCTCTCTAAGAAGAACTTGTCTAGGATCAAGTGTTTTTCAAACTTTTGGTAAATTTACATAGCAGCTACATTTTCTTAAGAAATACTTTGGGCCGGCCGTGGTGGCTCAAGCCTGTAATCCCAGCACTTTGGGAGGCCGAGACGGGCGGATCACGAGGTCACAAGATCAAGACCATCCTGGCTAACACGGTGAAACCCTGTCTCTACTAAAAAATACAGAAAACTAGCCGGGCGAGGTGGCGGGCGCCTGTAGTCCCAGCTACTCAGGAGGCTGAGACAGGAGAATAGCCTGAACCCGGGAGGCGGAGCTTGCAGTGAGCTGAGATCCTGCCACTGCACTCCAGCCTGGGTGACAGAGTGAGACTCTGTCTTAAAAAGAAAGAAAGAAACTCTTTGTAGTCTTCACTGGTCAAAGAAGAGAAGGCTAAGCAGGGAATGGGTGGGAGACAGAGAATCTTCTAATCTTGAGGATCCTGGCATACTGGAGAGCAGGGACCCCTCCCCTCACCCCACCACATCTTACTATGTCTACAGATGAGTGCCACTATCCCTGACGAGACCTTAGTTCTTTCACCTCTGTTGAGAGAAATTAGCCTGGACTTCAGTGTCTCCCTGTTCCTCACCTGAAGCATTTTTTAGGCCCATCCTGTCTGCAGCAGACAGGTCCCACATTGGGAACTAAAAGGTGTTTGACATTGCTGACATCTCACTGGCCATTTTATTACTAAACTCTCAGGACATGGTAAATGGAATGATGTTCAGTGTTCAGAAGCTGATTGAAGATTTGAAATCCAAAGAAGTCCCGGAAGCCAGAGCCTACCTCCGCATCTTGGGAGAGGAGCTTGGCTTTGCCAAGCTCCATGACCTCCAGCTCCTTGGAAAACTGCTCCTGATGGGTGCCCGCACTCTGCAGGGGATCCCTCAGATGGTAAGTCAGCCATGAGACCAGACATTGGTTTTTTTAGATCGCCCAGATGCCCTTATGATCACAACTGTACTAGACAGAAAAGATGCTTGTACTTTCTTCAAAGATGCAGGTTCGCCTTGAATTTCACTGAAGATGACTCTTGGATCACAAGGAGCTGTTAACATTTAGAAATTAAGCTATTCATAATGTTAGCTATATTTTTAAGAGCATTAATTTGTTCATCTGGAAAACAATGTTCGGTATACCTTTGCTGAAAGTCCTTTTATTTTTATTTTTATTTTTTTAATTTTTTGAGATGGAGTCTTGCTCCCAGGCTGGAGTGCAGTGGTGCAGTCTCGGCTCGCTGCAACTCTGCCTCCCGGGTTCAAGCAATGCTCCTGCCTCAGCCTCCCAAGTAGCTGGGATTACAGACACACACCAGCATGCCCAGCTGATCTGTGTACTTTTAGTAGAGACAAGGTTTCACCATGTAGGCCAGGCTGGTTTCGCACTCCTGACCTCAACTGATCCACCAAGCCTAGGCCTCCCAAAGTGCTGGGCTAACAGGCATTAGCCACTGCACCCGGCCTGAAGGTCCTTTTAATGTTGAAATGATATAATGATTATAAAAAAAGTATTTGGCAAACTATAATTCACTATCTAAATTGCTATAATTTTTATTATTAATTTATTAATAAAAGGAAATATATAAATGTATTCCTATGGTTTGATAAAAAAAAAATGTTGACTTTAAGAAAACAGGTCTCAAGCTATTTTATGGAAATACTATTTAAAAAATAAAACCCAATGCAAACTGATATTTTAAAAAATGATTTTATCATAATATATTTCAAGTACACCTTCACTTACAGTCAGACTCCAGAACACCAGAATTAAGCCATGGCATATATGATACTTAAAGTCCATAAAGCTCTGAGGCCCAGCAATATTCTTAAGAGCCTTCTGAATCTAGTTGAAAATGACATGATATTTATCTAGTGAATTTTCTTCTATCCTGATTCACTGAAAATGGTAAAAACATCAGTTTGATCTTTATTTATCAACCTATTCAGCTCATCAAAATATGCTAGTCCTTCCTCTCTAGATAAAGAGGAATTACTCTCCAACGTATGGAAGGTTGCATTTAACAAAACTGACTTTAAAAAGACTTACTTTTATTTGCTCTCCCCTGTTGGGTCTATAGATTGGAGAGGTCATCAGGAAGGGCTCAAAGAACGACTTTTTTCTTCACTACATCTTCATAGAGAATGCCTTTGAACTCCCCACTGGAGCTGGATTACAGTTGCAAATATCTTCATCTGGAGTCACTGCTCCTGGAATCAAGGCTGGAGTGAAACTGGAAGTAGCCAATGTAAGATTCTGTTTGCCTTTTGATTTCTTAGGTTATTATTTTCTTCCAGGGTGGGTTTCTTGTCAAAACACATTTAAAAATGTGTTTTCAGTTCAAGACAAAATGCATCATCAGTGTAATCATCTTATTATTTTTTATGAAAAACTTTAAGCTTCCACCAGAATGCACCACCTCACTAGCTCCAGTAGTGGCATGGCCACAAGACAAGAACTCAGTTCTCTCAATAAATGAGTATTCCTATCATCTTTTTAAACTGATTCTGCCTAATGTTAACTCAGGTACTTTCTAGTTCTGGGTAGTGTAGTCCAACTCTAGAGAAATGAGAACTTGCTTTCCTTCTTCCAAACAAATCCCAGTAATGTTTCCAAAGGTGTGAGTTATCCAGAAAGTGTTTGCCCGGAGGTGAGAAAGGTGGTTGATCTGACTGACAGCGGACTGAAGGATTTAATGAATCTGAATGGGTTGTTTTCTGACTTATAGATGCAGGCCGAACTGGTGGCAAAACCCTCCATGTCTGTGGAGTTTGTGACAAATATGGGCATCATCATTCCAGACTTCGCTAGGAGCGGGGTCCAGATGAACACCAACTTCTTCCACGAGTCAGGCCTGGAGGCTCGTGTTGCCCTAAAAGCTGGGCAGCTGAAGTTTATCATTCCTTCCCCAAAGAGACCAGTCAAGCTGTTAAGTGGAAGGTAATTCTTTCAGCCAAGTCTGCCTAGCCAGTTTGAAAGAGAGAACAGAGAATGTATCTGCAGGATTTCGCTAGGCTAAACAGTTGATTGAGATCATTCAGGTCCTGAGGAAGTGGGAGAGAAATAGAGAGTAGAGATTCCGGGTTACCTATTTTAATTCTCGCCTAGACTTACTACATAACTACATAATTATCTTTCTTCTACTTTCCACATTTTACTAAATTGTCCTTTATCTTTCTGCTTTGAGACTTATTAAGACCTACTGCTTAATTAGTTTTTATTAACTTGTGATTTTTTGTTATCTATTTGTTTTGAGAATGAAGAAACAATAGCTCCGGAGAGATCGTCTTTGGGAAATGAATTATTTTTTACCCCAAAAATTACCTAAGAACATATTGATTTGAGGTAGCTAGCTCAGTAGGTAAAGCATGAAACTCCTAACCTCATGATAATGGGATACAGACTCTTATGGAGAGTTCCATTTTAAGTGGCACCCTCAACCATTGATTTACCTTAGTTTTCATATTTTAGACACACTCATGTGTTCATTCAAAAATAATATTTAATTGGCCAGCCACAGTGGTTCACGCCTGTAATCCCAGCACTTTGGGAGCCCCAGGTGGATGGATCGCTTGAGCCCAGGTGCTCAGAGAGCATCCTGGGCAACATGGCAAAACCCCATCTCTACAAAAAAAAAATAACAAAATTAGCTAGACATGGTGGTGCATGCCTGTAGTTCCAGCTACTCAGAAGACTGAGATGGGAGGATCGATTGAGCCCAGGAGTTCAAGCCTTCAGTGAACCATGCTTGCACCACTGCACTCCAGCTTGGGTGACAGAGCAAGACCCTGTCTCACAGAAGCCAAATATAGTATATGTAATTGCTTAATATGTGCCACATATGTTGAGTGAGACATGCAAGGTCCCTGACCTTTGAATGCTTACATTTTATAAGGGAGACACACAATAAAGCAAGCAGTAATCATAGAGTAAGGGCTAAGTTATAGAAAGTATTAGAATACCATGAAATTTTATATCATGTAACCTGTGCTAGTCAGGGAATGCATTCTGAAGCAAGTGTACTTGACCTGATAACTGAGGATTGTGTCAGAGTCATTTAGGCAAAGGAGAAAGGAGTGAGTGTTCCAGGCAAAAGGAAAAGCAGGTAATGGCCTGAAGGTAAAGGAATATGGTTCAAGGAACTGGAAGAAGTGCTTAAGGTGCTCAGGGAACGTCAGTGAGAGATGACAGGGAGAGGTAGGCAGGGGAGAGATCATCCCCAACCATGGAAGCCATCCTAAGGAGTTTGGACTCTTTTGAAGGCACAAGAGTTGAAGAGGGGAGCAGAAATAAGATAGGGGTGATGTTTTAGAAGAAATACTCTGACTCTAGTGTGGAAAATGGGTGGGAAGGAGGCACAGCTGGACACGAAGAGACCATTGCGCATCGCTTACGATCCTGTGTGGCTAAGAGCTGATAATGGCCTGCAATGGAGGAAAGCCAGGTATAGAAAGGAGTAAGCAGATTCTAGAACTTTCTAAGAGGCAGAATATAAGTACTGGGTGATTAATTGGGTATGGGGACAGGGAAAAAGAAAGAAGAAAAGAGGAAGGAGGTGCCCTTCACTTAAATAAGAACTATAGTGGGAAAGCTTCTGGTTTCAAGGAAGGTGACAAATTAAGTTTTGGATGTGCTGCATTTGAAGTCCTATGAAACAACCAGTTTAGAAATCTAGTGGCAAATAGACCTGTGGATCTGAGCCCAGTAAAGAGGCTTGGGCTCCACATATGGATTTGGGAATCATTAGTATACAGAGGTTGTTGTGGTTAAACAGCAACTGGTGTAGAGTGAGACATGAGAGATGAGGACAGAAATATGGAGAAGATGAACATGTAAAGGAAGAAGAGGAATAACCAGCAATGAGTTAGAAGAAGTGACCAGAGAAGCAGAAGGAGAACCAAAGCCACAAAAGGTCGCAGAAGCCAAAGAGCAGCCATGGGGGAGATCACCCCATGGGTAGGCGAAAGTTGGCATTAGGACTCTAGCACATCAGCAAAGCTTGGTCTTATGGCACCCCCAACTTGGAGGAGCAATACTTGTAGGAAAATGTGCTATTTCAAAGAAAGCATCCTTAGAAGAAAACAGGCCAATGTTGAACTTTCTTACATATACTAAGTTTAAGTACACACTTGGAAGGAAGGTGCCATCATCTTTTCAGATGTGAGAGGCTCCAGGGTCTTAGTCTGGTCATGAGTATGCAACTCTACTGGAGGCTTCTGGGAGGACAAGGAAGATAAAACCTAAATATGCCCATTGGATGTAGGAGCAAGGAGGGCATTAGAGACATTGATGAAAGCATTTTCAGAAGATGGAATGAGCAATCAGAACACAGTTTAGTGCAGCACATTGGGAGGAAGTAGAGACTGCAAAGGCAGACAACTCTTGATGGTGAGGAAGACAAGAGAAAGCAAGAAAAGAAAGAAAGGAGCGTAGGCGAGGGGCACAGGGGAAGAGACTTGAGTGTGCTTAATGCAGGTGGAAGGAAGCAGTAGAGAGTAGAGGAGTTCATATGAAAGAGACAGTTTCTCTTGCCCTGCATCGTAGGAAGGAAGGGGCACACTGAAGTTCAGCCCCAGTGAACTTAACATCTCTGAGCCTCTGCTTCTGTAAAATGAGAACCATAAGCCTACTGTTGTGGAGATTACAGGAAACAGATGGAAAGAACTCAGCCAGAAGCTCCAGAGTCACTCTCATGGCTTGTCATATTGATGTTCTAATATTATTTGTTTCTCAGTAAATCAAATAGAGATAGGTGTGGACTGAGGGAAACAAGGATAAGGGGGTATTTACACCCTGAGAATTTGTGATGTTCATTTTGATTCATGACTTGGCAATAACTCAGGTATTTTTGTTCTTCACCAGCAACACGTTACATTTGGTCTCTACCACCAAAACGGAGGTGATCCCACCTCTCATCGAGAACAGGCAGTCCTTGTCAGTTTGCAAGCAGCTCTTTACTGGCCTGAATTACTGCACCTCAAGCGCTTACTCCAACGCCAGTTCCACAGACTCCGCCCCCTACTATCCGCTGACCGGAGACACCAGGTTAGAGATGATCAGTGCCTGGCCCAGCATTTTCTCACCTTCTACATCATGGACACCTAGCATGGCACAGGAAAAAAATGCTCTGTGTTGTAAGCCCCTGTCACTAGCCTTCTGGGTTTGCACCATCTTTGGGTATTTAAAGCAGGGTCCTCTGGCCAACACGTTGGGTGTCCCCTTTTGCTTCCTTGTATACAGGACAGGATCGCAGCACAGATCCCAATTTGCTCCTAATTCAGTGTCTATATTTCTGAGCCTCCAGACCCATTGCTATGAACTTCCTGGAGCCCATCAATGAGGTTGAAGCCTTCACCATACTTAGGTGGCTCCCTGTCTTCAGCCCCCAAGTTCCAGTGCTTGTTCTCAGCTTTGCTGAAACAACCAGCCAACTCCTGCTCCGCTTGTCCAAAGTCTTGGGAATCCTGGTGTCTTCCCTTGCCTTGGGTTCTTGTAGGACTGAGGGATCAAAAAGATCATCTTAGTTAAGGGCAAGAGACAATGTTAAAATAAGGACCATATTTTTGTTGCATTTGAGGCTGAATTGTTTTGGGGACATTATCTCCACCCTTGAAAGCTCTAACATTATGCACTGTCTTCATTGTAACATCTTCAGATTAGAGCTGGAACTGAGGCCTACAGGAGAGGTTGAGCAGTATTCTGTCAGTGCAACCTATGAGCTCCAAAGAGAGGACAAAGCCTTGGTGGACACCCTGAAGTTTGTAACTCAAGCAGAAGGTGAGTATTCAAAACACAGCTGCTTCATCTCTGCTCGCAGTCTCAGGTTCAGAATTCATGAGGAGAACACATGTAATTTAACCTATTTAACAAATATTAACCGAGTACCCAATAAGTGGCAGTCCTATTTTAAGACCTGGGGCTAGAACAGTGAATAATGGAGTCTCTGCCTTCTTGGAAGTTACAGTGAACAACCAAACAAGTTAATATTTGGAGTGTCAGATCAGTACTGGGGAGGAAAACAGAGCATAGACTGGTCTAGGGAAGGCTAGGAGTAAGAGGGAGGAAGAAGGGAAGGGAAAGCAGTGCATTTGGAATAATAAGGGAAAGTCTCCCTGGTAAAGTGAGTATAAGGAGACCTAACAGAGATAAGGGGAGAAGCAGTGTGGTAAGACTGTTACAGGCAGAGGGACCAGCAGGTGCAAAGGCCCTGAGGCTGACATATTGCTGCCATGTTTCAAGGAAAGGAAGGAAGCCAGTATGGCTGGAGCAGAAAGACCAGGGAGAAAAGAGGTAGAAGATGAGGACAGAAAGATACGGAGAGGTGAAGGAAGGATGACCTCATAGGCCATGGTAAGAACTTTGGCTTCTTCCTATGAATTAAATGAAAGCCACTGGGGAGTCCTCATGATTTGATTTATGTTTATGTTGAGAAAAGACTATGGGGAGACAAGGACAGAGAAACTACTACGTAGGTTATCACAATAATCCAGGCAGGAATCAGTGCTGTTTTGGATTAGGGCAATGGTAGAGGAGATATGAGAAGGGGTTAGATTCTGGCCATATTTCGAAGATTAGGCTGACAAGATTTGCTGATACAGTGGATGTTGAGTGTCAGAGGAAAAGGGGAATGAGGACAAACCTAAGGTTTTTGGCCTGGGCAACTGGAAAACAGGGCTTCCATTTATTGAGATGGAAAGGGCTACTGGAGGAACAGGTTTTAGGGAATGGGGCAAATTTAGGTGTTCACTTTGGAAAAATTTTTATATAGGGATAGCGTATCACAAAATTAAACTAGGAAGAAAATCCCATGAGAGAAAGCACTGGGGGAGCAGGGCATGCTGGGGAAATAGTGTTTGGTAAACATTGTTTTACAAAGGATATAAAATGGACGAGCCTATGGATCGAAGGATGCCTGGGAATCTTGTTACAAAGAAAGGGGGAGTCGGGTAGACAGAGCCCAGGGCAAGGGCAGCAAGGAACCAGGAAAGGCATCTTGGATGGAAGGTAATATAGAGATGTCGTGTCTTCCTGGCCCAGAAGGACTGTGAGCCTTTGCTGTTCCACAAACAAGCTAAGTGCTCCCCATTTCAGGGCCTTTGTATTCCTGGCCCTCTGCCTGGAATGTGCTCCTCCCAGAGCTCAGCATAGCTCCAACCTCTCTTCATTCTGATCTCTGCCCACATGTGCCCTTATCAGAGAGAACTTCTCTGACCACCAAGTATGAAATAACACTTCTTCTATCCCTTTCTTTTATCCTTGTATCCAGTTTTACTCTTCTTCATAACATTCATTACCATCTGACATGAGCAAGTTACTTGTTTATTGCCTGTACACCTCCCCCACTAGAAGGTAAGCCCCATGAAAGCAAGGACTCCCCAGTGCCAAGGGCAGTGTCCAGCACATAATAGGCTCATAATAGGCGATCCATAAAGACTTGCATAGATGAATACCACTGAGTTTAAAATTTTCAGTAAAATCCTGAATTGTGTTTTTGTTTAAGTACATTAATTCCTTGGAGTTTCTCTACCTTTTTCTCTCTTTCCTTCCAAAACATACCTTCCTACCATACACCTCTTGATTCTCTTATACACTTGTCCAGGTGTGAAGCAGACTGAGGCTACCATGACATTCAAATATAATCGGCAGAGTATGACCTTGTCCAGTGAAGTCCAAATTCCGGATTTTGATGTTGACCTCGGAACAATCCTCAGAGTTAATGATGAATCTACGGAGGGCAGAAAGTCTTACAGACTCACCCTGGACATTCAGAACAAGAAAATTACTGAGGTCACCCTCATGGGCCACCTAAGGTAAGGAAGGCTGAGAGTCATCTGACCCGCACTGCAGGCCTGGGTGGTTCTTTTCATTATTCCTCTTCCACTTTATACCTAACCAAGCCATGTTCACCCCAGTCTACAATCAGAGTGGCAGATAGAGCCCTTAACATTTTCTTTTCTTTTTTTTTTTGGAGACGGAGTCTCACTCTGTCACCAGGCTGGAGTGCAGTGGCACAATCTCGGCTCACTGCAACCTCTGCCTCCTGAGTTCAAGTGATTCTCCTGCCTCAGCCTCCCAAGGAGCTGGAACTACAGGTGTGCGCCACCACACCCAGCTAATTTTTGTATTTTTAGTGTAGACTGGGTTTCACCATATTGGCCAGGATGGTCTCGATCTCCTGACCTCATGATCCACCTGCCTTGGCCTCCCAAAGTGCTGGGATTACAGGCGTGAGCCACTGCGCCCGGCCGAGCCCTCAACATTTTAAGCCTCTGTGCATGTCCAGTTGGATTTTCCTACCATTTATCAGGCACTTACTATTCATGTATCAAGCACAGTGCTGGGTGCTTTAAAGAAAGTATCTCGGTCCTCACAATAAACTGCAAGGTCAGTGTGAGTCTACCTGTTTCATGGATAAGGAAATGGTAGCTCAGAGGGTTTAAATCATTTGGCCAAAGTCATAGAGCTAGTAAATAGCAGAACAGGATTCAAACAGTTTTCAAAAAGCTTCTCTTTCTCCTAAACCTGCTTGCAAAGTCCTTAATTTGTGCTGAATGTTGGCTTCAGAAGTTAATGAGTTTGAACTGTGACCATTTCTCTGAACCATCCTTGTATCTGATTTTGATCACCGCAAATGGAACTTCTGTTTAATCCTGCATATCTCCTTTGAAAGGACAAAATCACTGGTGCCAACTGATTTTCTTTACCATAGTTGTGACACAAAGGAAGAAGGAAAAATCAAAGGTGTTATTTCCATACCCCGTTTGCAAGCAGAAGCCAGAAGTGAGATCCTCACCCACTGGTCGCCTGCCAAACTGCTCCTCCAAATGGACTCATCTGCTACAGCTTATGGCTCCACAGTTTCCAAGAGGGTGGCATGGCGTTATGGTACGTGTCTCTTCCCCTGTGTGAGCACTTTCAAAGTAATGCAGCTGTTGAGACCTGTGGTTACAGGCTGACCTAGTACCACACACAACTATTTCCTGTGTATTTTCAGATGAAGAGAAGATTGAATTTGAATGGAACACAGGCACCAATGTAGATACCAAAAAAATGGCTTCCAATTTCCCTGTGGATCTCTCTGAGTATCCTAGGAGCTTACATATGTATGCTGATAGACTCCTGGATCACAAAGTCCCTCAAACAGACATGACTTTCCGGCACATGGGTTCCAAATTAATAGTTGTAAGTATGAGTCTGCCAGTCAATAAATACATGGGTATAAGTGCTAATTACATCCTCAACTCTGAGCTAGGTGTAGGAAGGTATCCAAAGATGTATAAGGTATGCTTCCTGCCCCCCAGGGAATTCTTGGGAAGAAAAAAAAAGCTTTCACACATGTGTAGTTATCCAGTTACACAAAGCTGAATATGATACATATCAAAGAGATGCTACTAAGCAGAACAGTTCGTTGCCTGGTGGTATCAAAGGAAGCTTCAGGACACTAGCTAGGAGGCTGACTATGTTAGACATTCCTTTTATAAATATGGGCAGTGATCAGTGACTGTCAATGAAGATTCATAATTTTCTGTTACGTATTTTTAACATTCAGTGCATTGTCCTGCTAAATAATTAACTTGTCAAATCTGGATTTGTGCCTAATGTTCATTGCTCTTTGAGGCTCATCCATGCCCATTACCTTAAAAATCTCCTGTCATTTTGTAGGCAATGAACTCTTGGCTTCAGAAGGCATCTGGGAGTCTTCCTTATACCCAGACTTTGCAAGACCACCTCAATAGCCTGAAGGAGTTGAACCTCCAGAACATGGGATTGCCAGACTTCCACATCCCAGAAAACCTCTTCTTAAAAAGGTAAAAGAAGAAACTGGCAAAGCTTCTTGAACCATGCAAAGTAAATGAAAGATTTTACATAGTATGATTTAGACATTTTTTTAATTTAAATTTTTAAGGGAAATAATTTAAGCATTTTAAGGAGATTAATAACTGTAGTGCAAACACTGTGGCATTTTTGCATTAGTAAACATGAGAATGCCAACCCTGTCAGGAAGAATCTAAGAAAGTAATTGGAGGATTCTGGTACTTTCATCCTAAGATATTTTATCAGTACAACCTGAATTGGAAGGTCATTCAGCTTTCTTCCATTATAAGCAAATTCTCCCTCTGACTGTGAAGAATTCAGAATGGCTAGAGGCATTATTGACTACATGCTTACTGTTAAGTTACAGAGAGTCAGAACAGCCATTGAGCACTAAATGGAGGCAGCATTCTGAGAAAATACTTTAATCCAGGCTTACTGAATTCCACACCTATGTTCTTTCCACAAATCAAGTTGCCTCAATTCAGTTTAGCAAATTTGTATCAAGTATCCCCTATGTGAAAAATGCTAGACTAGGTACAGTGAGAAGATAGAAATTGGATAAGATATAGTCCTTTCTCTCAGAAAGATACCATGTAGACACCAACAAATGACAAATAATTAATTACATAAACAAAATTATGACATGCTCTTTGAGAAAGGTGCAAGGGACTATGTAACTGTAAGAATGAGGCAAATTGGCTATGACTTAGGTGGGATGGTAATGATAATGAGTGGCTCTTAGAAGAGCTTTGTAAGGATTTGAGTGTTTGATAGGTGGAGGTAAAAGCAAAGGGGTCCAGGCATAGGAGTAGCACAAGGAAAAGTGCAGAGTGGCTTCGGGAATGAGGCAGGAACAATATTGCTGTGAAGGTCAGAGGCAGAGAACTTTGAATGATGTCTGACTGTGGGGATGTTGTCTTTGTTGTTCATTTCAGCGATGGCCGGGTCAAATATACCTTGAACAAGAACAGTTTGAAAATTGAGATTCCTTTGCCTTTTGGTGGCAAATCCTCCAGAGATCTAAAGATGTTAGAGACTGTTAGGACACCAGCCCTCCACTTCAAGTCTGTGGATTTCCATCTGCCATCTCGGGAGTTTCAAGTCCCTACTTTTACCATTCCCAAGTTGTATCAACTGCAGGTGCCTCTCCTGGGTGTTCTAGACCTGTCCACAAATGTCTACAGCAACTTGTACAACTGGTCCGCCTCCTACACTGGTGGCAATACCAGCACAGACCATTTCAGCCTTCGGGCTCGTTACCACATCAAGGCTGACTCTGTGGTTGACCTGCTTTCCTACAATGTGCAAGGTGAGCTATGCTCAGGTAAAGGATGCACAGGGCTAGTTCATGGCAGGCTCAAAGAGGAGAGCCTCCTCCAGGGAGGAAAGGACTTTGGCTTTCTAGCAGATAATCTTCCTTGCTAATTGGGAGTCTTTTAAATCTTTTATTTTATTCAACAAACAGAAATATTTATTAAACATATCACATGTATTAAATATTCTAGTAGGCAGTGACAGAAAGTAGACAGATAAGCCAGCAATTACAATTCAGTGTGAGAGGTGCTATGATAGAGTGTAGTATATAAGTATAAGGTAGAGTAGAAGCACTCAGCAAGGGAACCTAAACAAAGCCTGTGGTGGTCAGGCAAGGCTTCCTGGAGGAGTGCCTTTTGCTATCAGATTTTATGTTTGCATTACAGGTGGAGGAGTCTATTGCACAACTGGCCCAGAAAAATGGGACTTTATTATTGAAAGACTTTCACACAGAGATTTCTCTGGAAATGTATTGCTTAATTTTAACTAATGTCTTTTCATTTTTATGTTAGGATCTGGAGAAGCAACATATGACCACAAGGATACATTCACACTATCATGTGATGGATCTCTACGCCACAAATTTCTAGATTCGAATATCAAATTCAGTCATGTAGAAAAACTTGGAAACAACCCAGTCTCAAAAGGTTTACTAATATTCGATGCATCTAGTTCCTGGGGACCACAGATGTCTGCTTCAGTTCATTTGGACTCAAAAAAGGAACAGCATTTGTTTGTCAAAGAAGTCAAGATTGATGGGCAGTTCAGAGTCTCTTCATTCTATGCTAAAGGCACATATGGCCTGTCTTGTCAGAGGGATCCTCATACTGGCCGGCTCAACGGAGAGTCCAACCTGAGATTTAACTCCTCCTACCTCCAAGGCACCAACCAGATAACAGGAAGATATGAAGATGGAACCCTCTCCCTGATCTCCACCTCTGATCTGCAAGGTGGCATCATTAAAAATACTGCTTCCCTGAAGTACGAGAACTACGAGCTGACTTTAAAATCTGACACCAATGGGAAGTATAAGAACTTTGCCACTTCTAACAAGATGGATATGACCTTCTCTAAGCAAAATGCACTGCTGCGCTCCGAATATCAGGCCGATTACGAGTCATTGAGGTTCTTCAGCCTACTTTCTGGATCACTAAATTCCCATGGTCTTGAGTTAAATGCTGACATTTTGGGCACTGACAAAATTAACAGTGGTGCTCACAAGGCAACACTAAGGATTGGCCAAGACAAAGTATCTACCAGTGCAACGACCAACTTGAAGTATAGTCCCCTGGTGCTGGAGAATGAGCTGAATGCAGAGCTTGGCCTCTCTGGGGTGTCTATGAAATTAACAACAAATGGCCGCTTCAGGGAACACAATGCAAAATTCAGTCTAGATGGGAAAGCCGCCCTCACAGAGCTATCACTGGGAAGTGCTTATCAGGCCATGATTCTGGGTGTTGACAGCAAAAACATTTTCAACTTCAAGATCAGTCAAGAAGGACTTAAGCTCTCAAACAACATGATGGGCTCATATGCCGAAATGAAATTTGACCACACAAACAGTCTGAACATTGCAGGCTTATCACTGGACTTCTCTTCAAAACTTGACAACGTTTACAGCTCTGACAAGTTTTATAAGCAAACTTTTAATTTACAGCTACAGCCCTATTCTCTGGTAACGACTTTAAACAATGACCTGAAATACAATGCTCTGGATCTGACCAACAATGGGAAACTACGGCTAGAACCCCTGAAGCTGCATGTGGCTGGTAATCTAAAAGGAGCCTACCAAAATAATGAAATAAAACACATCTATACCATCTCTTCTGCTGCCTTATCAGCAAGCTACAAAGCAGACACTGTTGCTAAGGTTCAGGGTGTGGAGTTTAGCCATCGGCTCAACACAGACATCGCTGGGCTGGCTTCAGCCGTTGACATTAGCACAAACTATAATTCAGACTCATTGCATTTCAGCAATGTCTTCCATTCTGTAATGGCTCCATTTACCATGACCATTGATACACATACAAATGGCAACGGGAAACTTGCTCTCTGGGGAGAACATACTGGGCAGCTGTATAGCAAATTCCTGTTGAAAGCAGAACCTCTGGCATTTACTTTCTCTCATGATTACAAAGGCTCCACAAGTCATCATCTCATGTCTAGGAAAAGCATCAGCACATCTCTTGAACACAAAGTCAGTGCCCTACTTACTCCAGCTGAGCAGACAGGCACCTGGAAACTCAAGACCCAATTTAACAACAATGAATACAGCCAGGACTTGGATGCTTACAACACTAAAGACAAAATTGGTGTGGAGCTTAGTGGACAAGCTCTGGCTGACCTCACTCTACTAGACTACCCAATTGAAGTGCCACTTTTACTCAGTGAGCCTGTCAATGTCATTGATGCTTTAGAGATGAGAGATGCTGTTGAGAAGCCCCAAGAATTTACAATTGTTGCTTTTGTAAAGTATGATAAAAACCAAGATGTTCACACCATTAACCTCCCATTTTTTGAGACCTTGCAAGAATATTTTGAGAGGAATCAACGAACTATTATAGTTGTACTAGAAAACATGCAGAGACACCTGAAGCGCATCAATATTGATCAATTTGTAAGAAAATACAGAGCAGCCCTGGGAAAACTCCCACAGCAAGCTAATGATTATCTGAATTCATTCAATTGGGAGAGACAAGTTTCACGTGCCAAGGAGAAACTGACTGCTCTTACAAAAAAGTATAGAATTACAGAAAATGATATACAAATTGCATTAGATGATGCCAAAATCAACTTTAATGAAAAACTATCTCAACTTCAGACATATATGATACAATTTGATCAGTATATTAAAGATAATTATGATTTACATGATTTGAAAATAGCTATTGCTAATATTATTGATCAAATCATTGAAAAATTAAAAAGTCTTGATGAACACTATCATATCCGTGTAAATTTAGTAAAAACAATCCATGATCTACATGTGTTTATTGAAAATATAGATTTTAACAAAATTGGAAGTAGTACTGCATCCTGGATTCAAAATGTGGATACTAAGTACCAAATCAGAATCCAGATACAAGAAAAACTGCAGCATCTTAAGAGACACATACAGAATATAGACATCCAGCACCTAGCTGGAAAGTTAAAACAACACGTTGAGGCTACTGATGTTAGAGTGCTTTTAGATCAATTGGGAACTACAATTTCATTTGAAAGAATAAATGATGTTCTTGAGCATGTCAAACACTTTGTTATAAATCTTATTGGGGATTTTGAAGTAGCTGAGAAAATCAATGCCTTCAGAGCCAAAGTCCATGAGTTAATTGAGTGGTATGAAGTAGACCAACAAATCCAAGTTTTAATGGATAAATTAGTAGAGTTGGCCCACCAATACAAGTTGAAGGAGACTATTCAGAAGCTAAGCAATGTCCTACAACAAGTTAAGATAAAAGATTACTTTGAGAAATTGGTTGGATTTATTGATGATGCTGTCAAGCAACTTGATGAATTATCTTTTAAAACATTCATTGAAGATGTAAACAAATTCCTTGACATGTTGATAAAGAAATTAAAGTCATTTGATTACCATCAGTTTGTAGATGAAACAAATAACAAAATCCGTGAGCTGACTCAGAGACTCAATGGTGAAATTCAGGCTCTGGAACTACCACAAAAAGCTGAAGCATTAAAACTGTTTTTAGAGGAAACCAAGGCCACAGTCGCAGTGTATCTGGAAAGCCTACAGGACACCAAAATAACCTTAATCATCGATTGGTTACAGGATGCTTTAAGTTCAGCATCTTTGGCTCACATGAAGGCCAAATTCCGAGAGACCCTAGAAGATACACGAGACCGAATATATCAAATGGACATTGAGAAGGAACTTCAACGATACCTGTCTCTGGTAGGCCAGGTTTATAGCACACTTGTCACTTACATTTCTGATTGGTGGACTCTTGCTGCTAAGAACCTTACTGACTTTGCAGAGCAGTATTCTTCCCAAGATTGGGCTAAACATGTGAAAGCATTGGTAGAGCAAGGGTTCACTGTTCCTGAAATTAAGACCATCCTTGGGACCATGCCTGCCTTCGAAGTCAGTCTTCAGGCTCTTCAGAAAGCTACCTTCCAGACACCTGATTTCATAGTCCCCCTAACAGATTTGAGGATTCCATCAGTTCAGATAAACTTCAAAGAGTTAAAAGATATAAAAATCCCATCCAGGTTTTCCACACCAGAATTTACCATCCTTAACACCTTCCACATTCCTTCCTTTACAATTGACTTTGTAGAAATAAAAGTAAAGATCATCAGAACCATTGACCAGATGCTGAACAGTGAGCTGCAGTGGCCCATTCCAGAAGTATATCTCAGGGATCTGAAGGTGGAGGACATTCCTCTAGCGAGAATCACCCTGCCAGACTTCCATTTACCAGAAATCGCAATTCCAGAATTTGTAATCCCAAATCTCAACCTTAATGATTTTCAACTTCCTAACCTTCACATACCAGAATTCCAGCTTCCCCACATCTCACACCCAATTGAAGTACCTACTTTTGGCAAGCTGTATAGTATTTTGAAAATCCAATCTCCTCTGTTCACATTAGATGCAAATGCTGACATAGGGAATGGAACCACTTCAGCAAACGAAGCAGGTATTGCAGCTTCCATCACTGCCAAAGGAGAGTCCAAATTAGAAGTTCTCAATTTTGATTTTCAAGCAAATGCACAACTCTCAAACCCTAAGATTAATCCGCTGGCTCTGAAGGAGTTCATGAAGTTCTCCAGCAAGTACCTGAGAACAGAGCATGGGAGTGAAATGCTGTTTTTTGGAAATGCTATTGAGGGAAAATCAAACACAGTGGCAAGTTTACACACGGAAAAAAATATACTGGAGCTTAGTAATGGAGTGATTGTCAAGATAAACAATCAGCTTACCCTGGATAGCAACACTAAGTACTTCCACAAATTGAACATCCCCAAACTGGACTTCTCTAGTCAGGCTGACCTGCGCAATGAGATCAAGACACTGTTGGAAGCTGGCCACATAGCATGGACTTCTTCTGGAAAAGGGTCATGGAAATGGGCCTGCCCCAGATTCTCAGATGAGGGAACACATGAATCACAAATTAGTTTCACCACAGAAGGACCCCTCACTTCCTTTGGACTGTCCAATAAGGTCAATAGCAAGCACCTAAGAGTAAACCAAAACTTGGTTTATGAATCTGGCTCCCTCAACTTTTCTAAACTTGAAATTCAATCACAAGTTGATTCCCAGCATGTGGGCCACAGTGTTCTAACTGCGAAAGGCACGGCACTTTTTGGAGAAGGGAAGGCAGAGTTTACTGGGAGGCATGATGCTCATTTAAATGGAAAGGTTATTGGAACTTTGAAAAATTCTCTTTTCTTTTCAGCCCAGCCATTTGAGATCACGACATCCACAAACAATGAAGGGAATTTGAAAGTTAGTTTTCCATTAAGGTTAACAGGGAAGATAGACTTCCTGAATAACTATGCACTGTTTCTGAGTCCCAGTGCCCAGCAAGCAAGTTGGCAAGTAAGTACTAGGTTCAATCAGTATAAGTACAACCAAAATTTCTCTGCTGGAAACAACAAGAACATTATAGAGGCCCACATAGGAATAAATGGAGAAGCAAATCTGGATTTCTTAAGCATTCCTTTAACAATTCCTGAAATGCCTCTGCCTTACACAACAATCACAACTCCTCCACTGAAAGATTTCTCTCTATGGGAAAAAACAGGCTTGAAGGAATTATTGAAAACAACAAAGCAATCATTTGATTTAAGTGTAAAAGCTCAGTATAAGAAAAACAAACACAGGCATTCCATCACAAATCCTTTGGCTGTGCTTTATGAGTTTACCAGTCAGAACATCAAATCCTTTGACAAGCATTTTGAAAAAGCCAGAAACAATGCATTAGATTTTGTCACCAAATCCTATAATGATGCAAAAATTAAGTTTGATAAGTACAAAGCTGAAAAATCTCATGACGAGCTCCCCAGGACCTTTCAAATTCCTGGATACACTGTTCCAGTTGTCAATGTTGAAGTGTCTCCATTCACTGTAGAGATGTCGGCATTTGGCTATGTGATTCCAAAAGCAGTCAGCATGCCTAGTTTTACCATCCTAGGTTCTGACATCCGTGTGCCTTCATACACATTAATCCTGCCATCCTTAGAACTGCCAGTCCTTCAAGTCCCTAGAAATCTCAAGCTTTCTCTTCCAGATTTCAAGGAATTGTGTACCATAAGCCATATTTTTATTCCTGCCATGGGCAATATTACCTTTGATTTCTCCTTTAAATCAAGTGTCATCTCACTGAATACCAATGCTGAAGTTTTTAACCAATCAGATATTGTTGCTCATCTCCTTTCTTCATCTTCATCTGTCATTGACGCACTGCAGTACAAATTAGAGGGCACCACAAGATTGACAAGAAAAAGGGGATTGAAGTTAGCCACAGCTCTGTCTCTGAGCAACAAATTTGTGGAGGGTAGTCATAACAGTACTGTGAGCTTAACCAAGAAAAGTATGGAAGCGTCAGTGGCAACAACTGCAAAAGTCCAAATTCCAATTTTGAGAATTAATTTCAAGCAAGAACTTAATGGAAATACCAAGTCAAAACCTACTGTCTCTTCCTCCATGGAATTTAAGTATGATTTCAATTCTTCAATGCTGTTCTCTACCGCTAAAGGGGCAGTTGACCATAAGCTCATCTTGGAAAGCCTCACCTCTTACTTTTCCATTGAGTCATCTACCAAAGGAGATGTCAAGGGTTCAGTTCTTTCACGGGATTATTCAGGAACTATTGCCAGTGAGGCCAACACTTACTTGAATTCCAAAAGCACACGGTCTTCAGTGAAGCTGCAGGGCACTTCCAAAATTGATGATATCTGGAACCTTGAAGTAAATGAAAATTTTGCTGGAGAAGCCACTCTCCAACGCATATATTCCCTCTGGGAGCACAGTATGAAAAACCACTTAAAGCTAGAGGGCCTCTTTTTCACAAATGGAGAACATACAAGCAAAGCCACCCTGGAACTCTCTCCATGGGAAATGTCAGCTTTTGTTCAGGTCCATGCAAATCAGCCCAATTCCTTCCTTGATATCCCCCACCTTGGCCAGGAAGTGGCCCTGAACGCTAACACTAAGAACCAGAAGATCAGATGGAAAAATGAAGTCCGGGTTCATTCTGGGTCTTTCCAGAACCATGTTGAGCTTTCCAATGACCAAGAAGAGGCACACCTTGACATTGCAGGATCCTTAGAAGGACACCTAAGGTTCCTCAAAAATATCATCCTACCAGTCTATGGCAAGAGCTTATGGGACTTCCTAAAGCTGGATGTAACCACCAGCATTGGTAGGAGGCAGCATCTTCGTGTTTCAACTGCCTTTGTGTACACCAAAAACCCCAATGGCTATTCATTCTCCATCCCTGTAAAAGTTTTGGCTGATAAATTCATTATTCCTGGACTGAAACTAAATGATCTAAATTCAGTTCTTGTCATGCCTACATTCCATGTCCCATTTACAGATCTTCAGGTTCCATCCTACAAACTTGACTTCAGAGAAATAAAAATCTATAAGAAGCTGAGAACTTCATCATTTGCCCTCAATCTACCAGCACTCCCTGAGGTAAAATTCCCTGAAGTTGATGTGTTAACAAAATATTCTCAACCAGAAGACTCCTTGATTCCCTTTTTTGAGATAACCGTGCCTGAATCTCAGTTAACTGTGTCCCAGTTCACGCTTCCAAAAAGTGTTTCAGTTGGCAGTGCTGTTTTGGATCTAAATGCAGTAGCCAACAAGATCGCAGACTTTGAGTTGCCCACCATCATCATGCCTGAGCAGGCTATTGAGATTCCCTCCATTAAGTTCTCTGTACCTGCTGGAATTTTCATTCCTTCCTTTCGAGCACTGACTGCACACTTTGAGGTAGACTCTCCCCTGTATAATGCCACTTGGAGTGCCAGTTTGAAAAACAAAGCAGATCATGTCGAAACAGTCCTGGATTCCACGTGCAGCTCAACCATACAGTTCCTGGAATATAAACTAAATGGTAAGAAATATCCTGCCTCCTCTCCTAGATACTGTATATTTTCAATGAGAGTTATGAGTAAATAATTATGTATTTAGTTGTGAGTAGATGTACAATTACTCAATATCACAAAATTTTAAGTAAGAAAGGAGATACATGTGTACCCTACATGTAAAAACCAAACTGTAGAAAATCTAGTGCCATTCAAGACAAACAGCTTTAAAGAAAATGAATTTTTATGTAATTATTTTAGGACTAACAATGTCTTTTAGCTATTTATTTTAAAACAACTATGAGCTGTACATTGCATATTTTAAACATAAGTGAAGTATCTGGTTAGGATAAAATTCTCCCAGTTTTCACAACGAAAACGTCTATGTTTTCTGTTATGAATCTAATAAAATATAAAATCTCCTCTATACAGTTGTGGGAACACACAGAATCGAAGATGGTATGTTAGCCTCTAAGACTAAAGGAACATTTGCACACCGGGACTTCAGTGCAGAATATGAAGAAGATGGCAAATATGAAGGACTTCGGTATGGAGCTTTTATTGAAACTTCCACCTTTTGAAAACTCAGTGTGATTTTCATCATCTCCATACCCCTTTCGTGATGGCTCATCTGTTTTTCTGCTTTCAGAGAATGGGAAAGAAAAGTGCACCTCGATATCAAAAGCCCAGCATTCACCGATCTCCATCTGCACTACCAGAAAGACAAGAAAGGCGTCTCCACTTCAGCAGCCTCCCCAGCCATAGGTACCATGGGCATGGATGTGGATTTTTCCAAATGGAACATCTACTACAGCCCTCAGGTAAATACCATCTAATGAGTGACACGCCTCCAAGAGAGAGTGGAGAATTGGGGCAGATACATTTAATTCAAGACCAAATATTCATTCAGTGATACCCCAAACTAGGTGAAAGACAGGTGGTAAGCAACTTCTTCTCTGAGGAAATATTCTCTAGAAAGTATTACAATGAGGCCGGGCGCGGTGGCTCAAGCCTGTAATCCCAGCACTTTGGGAGGCCGAGACGGGCGAATCACGAGGTCAGGAGATCGAGACCATCCTGGCTAACATGGTGAAACCCCGTCTCTACTAAAAAATACAAAAAACTAGCCGGGCGAAGTGGCGGGCGACTGTAGTCCCAGCTACTCGGGAGGCTGAGGCAGGAGAATGGCGTAAACTCGGCAGGCGGAGCTTGCAGTGAGCTGAGATCCGGCCACTGCACTCCAGCCCGGGTGACAGAGCGAGACTCTGTCTCAAAAAAAAAAAGAAAAAGAAAAAAAAAAAGAAAGTATTACAATGAGTTCTTGATTGATTTTAATTTTTAGATGCACACATTACATCCTATCAGCACTGTTATTTATTAATTCTGGACAAATCCAGAAAGATGAGGGTTATAGCTCATCATCTAAATCATAGGAAAGCTCAGCCATATGCAGGGTCTGTTTTTCAGAGAGTGGCGGTTTCTGAAGCATTTAAAACTTTAAAATTCTTCCCCACAATAGAATTGCTAGATGAGATACATCGAACTCCTCTCATGTCACTTACAAGCTCTGCCAGGGCCAAATCAAGGGTGACATTACTAGAGGAGAAGACCAAACATGGTTCTATTACTGTTACTAAAAGTTTGTCATAGGCTTGGAGAATGCGTACTGATATTGGGATTCTGGGTCTCTGCAGGGTGGGCTCCAACTTGCCTTTTTTGCTACTTCTTCTTTCCCTATCTGTCATTTCCTGACTCTTCTTCTCTCTCCTCTTCTTTCTCTTCCCCCTCCTCCTCCTCTTCCAGTTTTCAGTCCCAGGAAGGTTTTAATGTTAAGTGTCACAATGTAAATGCCAAACACTAAGCATTTTTTAATCCTTTCTGGGGCATGTGATAAAGAGAAATTAACAACAGTAGACTTATTTAACCGTAAAACAAACACACGAATGGACATATGAAAGATAAATCCCTTTCAGTATATGAAATATTCTCTGATCTTTATTTTTAACTGCTAATGAAGTTTTAGTGTACTATATTATGTAATTGGAGTAATTGAAAACATGTTCTTTTTTTTTTTTTTTTTCTACATTTAGTCCTCTCCAGATAAAAAACTCACCATATTCAAAACTGAGTTGAGGTTCCGGGAATCTGATGAGGAAATTCAGATCAAAGTTAATTGGGAAGAGGAGGCAGCTTCTGGCTTGCTAACCTCTCTGAAAGACAATGTGCCTAAGGCCACAGGGGCCCTTTATGATTATGTCAACAAGTACCACTGGGAACACACAGGGCTCACCCTGAGAGAAGCGTCTTCAAAGCTGAGAAGAAATCTGCAGAGCAATGCTGAATGGGTTTATCAAGGGGCCATTAGGCAAATTGATGATATAGACCTGCGGTTCCGGAAAGCAGCCAGTGGCACCACTGGGACCTACCAAGAGTGGAAGGACAAGGCCCAGAATCTGTACCAAGAACTGTTGACTCAGGAAGGCCAAACCAGTTTCCAGGGACTCAAGGATAAGGTGTTTGATGGCTTGGTACTAGTTACTCAAGAATTCCATATGAAAGTCAAGCATCTGATTGACTCACTCATCGATTTTCTGAACTTCCCCAGATTCCAGTTCCCAGGGAAACCTGGGACATACACTAGAGAGGAACTTTGCACTATGTTCATAAGGGAGGTAGGTATGGTTCTGTCCCAGGTATATCTGAAAGTCCATAATGGTTCAGAAATACTGTTTTCCTATTTCCAAGACCTAGTGATTACACTTCCTTTTGAGTTAAGGAGACATAAACTAATAGATGTAATCTCAATGTATAGGGAATGGTTGAAAGTTTTATCAAAAGAAGCTCAAGAGGTATTTAAAGACATTCAGTCTCTCAAGACCACAGAGGTGCTACGTAATCTTCAGGACCTTTTACAATTCATTTTCCAACTAATAGAAGATAACATTAAACAGCTGAAAGAGATGAAATTTACTTATCTTATTAATTATATCCAAGATGAGATCAACACAATTTTCAACAATTATATCCCATATGTTTTTAAATTGTTGAAAGAAAACCTATGCCTTAATCTTCATAAGTTCAATGAATTTATTCAAAACGAGCTTCAGGGAGCTTCTCAAGAGTTACAGCAGATCCATCAATACATTATGGCCCTTCGTGAAGAATATTTTGATCCAAGTGTAGTCGGCTGGACAGTGAAATATTATGAACTTGAAGAAAAGATAGTCAGGCTGATCAAGAACCTGTTAGTTGCTCTTAAGGACTTCCATTCTGAATATATTGTCAGTGCCTCTGACTTTACTTCCCAACTCTCAAGTCAAGTTGAGCAATTTCTGCACAGAAATATTCAGGAATATCTTAGCATCCTTACCGATCCAGATGGAAAGGGGAAAGAGAAGATTGCAGAGCTTTCTACCACTGCTCAGGAAATAATTAAAAGCCAGGCCATTGCGATGAAGGAAATAATTTCTGATTACCATCAGCAGTTTAAACATAAACTGCAAGATTTTTCAGACCAACTCTCTGATTACTATGAAAAATTTATTGCTGAATCCAAAAGATTGATTGACCTGTCCATTCAAAACTACCACACATTTTTGATATACATCATGGAGTTACTGAAAAAGCTGCAATCAACCACACTCATGAACCCCTACGTGAAGCTTGCTCCAGGAGAACTTACTATCATCCTCTAATTTTTTAAAAGCAATCTTCATTTATCCTTCTGTTCCAATTGAACTTTCACATAGCACAGAAAAAATTCAAACTGCCTATATTGATAAAACCATACAGTGAGTCAGCCCTGCAGTAGGCAGTAGGCTACAAGCAGAAACACATATGAACTGGACCTGCACCAAAGCTGGCACCAGGGCTCTGAAGGTCTCTGAACTCAGAAGGATGGCATTTTTTGCAAGTTAAAGAAAATCGGGATCTGAGTTATTTTGCTAAACTTGGGGGAGGAGGAACAAATAAATGGAGTCTTTATTGTGTATCATACCACTCAATGTGGCTCACTTGTATTGAAAGACAGTGAAATGAGGGCATTGACACAAATGTTTGGGCACAGCAAAACCTCTAGAACATATAGTGTGATTTAAGTTACAGAATAAAAATGGAAACAGAGAAATTGTAAAGGGAAATATTTTGCAAAAATATTTTAAAAGATGAGGTAATTGTCTTTTTTATAATTAAATATTTTATAATTCAATATTTTATGAATAGTTAAAAAGAGAGAAAAATTTAAAAGATGTGGTAATTGATCTCAGGAATTGTATTTGCCAAGTGAGAAGGAAAAAAATATTCACAAAGGCTTGTACATACTTTGATCCTGAGGAACACCTCTGGTGTCTTCATGTGCTGCATAGTCTTCCTCACTGACAGTCCGCCTTTGCAAGGCAAGGCTCTTGGGTAGGCCTTGAGATGAAACAACAGGTCCTTTATTTCACTCAGCCTGCCAGGAGTGGAGAAGGAATGGCTAGGAAGCCCTAGCCCACAAGGGCTTCATGGCAATAAGGACCCCAGATGTCTCCCTGGAGCTCTGCCAGGATCCATTCAAGGCAAAGAAAGTATGATTGGGAGAGGAGGGGTGGAGATGTAGATTCCTAACAATTCTGCAACCCAGCATACATGTATGCTCTTTAGGCTCTTAAGCACCCTTATTTTTCCAAATGTAATATCCAACAATCCCAAGTGTAATAAAAACCCAAGGGTTTCTCCTGCCACATCCACTCACTTCAAACTCTGATTTTAAACATTGGAAATGTCCAGTCAGAGCCTCCAAGCTGAGCTCCAGAAAGAGAAAGCTGCAAAAAACCTGTGCAACAAAACTTGCACTCATATCACTGACAAGGGTAGATACAAAACAGCACATTCTTTTCCATGACATTGAAGAGCAAAGGGAGAGTGTAACTTGGGGGCAATAAGAAATCAGAGGTCACCACCTCCCAAATCCTACGTGAGGTCTGTTTGGAAAAGACCTCCTTTTTTAATTCAAAAATACTTCAGCCTCCACCATTCTTTCATAAAGCTTCACATTCTCTTGGTGAAGCCCACTGTTAAAATGCACAGGCATTACCTGGAAAAGGAAACACATAGCCTTAACAATATTCTTGTGTACTGAACTGAAGAGCAAGAAAGAGTCTAGGGAGCTATAATACATGGTAGCATATGAATCTGGTACTCAAGGAAAGTCTGTTGGATAACGGATGGATGGATGGGTGGATGGATGGATGGATGGGCAAGCGAATGAATGAGCAGATAAGTGAGGGGTCAGTTTTGAGAGTGAGAGAAACAAGGGAATTAGACCCAAATCCCGGGGCACCACATGGAATAGTTCCAGGAGTAGTTCTGCAAGAGTTTCCCTGATGAGCTATAAGCAGCAAAAATCTAGTGAGTGTTCAAACTGAAAGGAGGCCTGGAATTGTGGCTTAATTTGGAGGGAAAGAGGGAGTCCAAGATTCCCAGTGCTCATTTGTTGATATCTATCTAGGGTTGAAAGGAAAAAAAACATCCACAAATCCAAAATGATTGTGCAGTCACATAGTATCCACTGCCCAGTTCCTTGACCAGTGTCCCTCATACAAAGGGCCCCTGATGAGCTCAGAATGTCTTTGTTGTACTGAGTGAGGTTGGAAGAAGAAGGGATCCTTGTAGGGGCTTGGACTTTGCCTACTCTCTTCTTTGGTCTTCTACTGTATATCTGGATACTTCTCTGGGTTAAATTAATAGCCACATTTTTTATTTGCTTGTACTTTGGGCAATTTATTTCACTTCTGCAAGCTTCAGTTCTCTTACCTATGAAATGGAGATAATATTTATTCTGCCTGCCTTGCAGAATTTTTCATGAAAATCAGTTGAAATAACATATGTGAGTTTTGTAACCTTTAATGTCCTGTAGAAACAAAATGCCATTATCATTAGATGATTATTAAAATGAGGTTATGGCAAGAAGAAAGAATGGGGGCAGGGCTATGTGTCCAGTTCAATGAACATTGATAAAACACCTCTATGTGTAAGGCACTGTGCAGTAGCTCTGTAGAGGAGACGATGTTCAATAAGATGCAGTTCCTGGAGGTCTGTCTGCCCGTTTGTCTATCAAAAGTGAAATGTGTTGTCTCATGTTGGATATAAACAAAGCACTATGAGGGATTTAAAAGAGGAAAGTTTGTGAATCGGGGGATTTTTATTGAAAAGGTTGAAATGGATCTCGAATATAAGTTGACTTTAATAAACAGATAAGGGAGAGAGGGCAGTGTAGGAAGAAGATGAGTAAAGAAAGATAGATGGGTGTGTTGTAAGGACACTGGATTGTCTAGTTTAGCCAAAGCACAGGAAAGGTAAGAAGGAGAGAAGATTGGAAAGGCAGATCTGTAGTACTGTAGAGGGCTTGAATGTCAGAGTGAAAAGATGACACTCTCTTTGACGAAGGACAACCAGTGAGCTTTTGAGCAGAAGGGTGACATGCATTGTGAGTTAGGAAAACCAACATATGATAGCATATGGATAATGAATTGTAATGGGTTGAATCTGGATATGAGTGTATGAGTCCATTCTAGCATTGCTATAAAGGAATACCGAGACTGGGTAATTTAAAAAGAAAAGAGGTTTAATCAGCTCATGGTTCCTCAGGCAGTACAGGAAGCATGACTGGGGAGGCCTCAGGAAACTTATAATCATGGCAGAAAGCAAAGGGGAAGCAGTTACATCCTACATGGCTGGAACAGGAGGAAGTGCGGGGAGGTGCTACACACTTTTAAACAACCAGGTCTCATGATAACTCACTCACTATCGTGAGAATAGCACCAAAAGGAAAATCTGTCCCCATGATCCAGTCACCTCCCACCAGGCCCCACCTCCATCATTGTGGATTACAATTTGACGTGAGATTTGGAAGAGGACACAGACCCAAACCACATCTATGAGATTGTGCAAGGGTCCAAGTAACAGATGAGGAGTACCTCAGTCAAGTCCTGTGGTTGGGAATGGTGAGGAGGGTAGGATAAAAGAAGATTGGGATGGCAGAATTGACAGAAACAGGTGGCTGATTGAGTAAAACACAGAGGATGGGTGTGAAAGCTCTTAGAAATGGAGTTGCCTTGGTAAGTTACTGAAGTCAGGGATTGGAGGGGTTGTAGGAGAGAGAAGAACAAGGAAGCATGAGTAAAGCAGACTTCAGCGTTAGGAAATTCTGCACCTGTGTAACTTGAAGGACTATGGAGCCTCAGCAGAAATGGGAGGAATGTGTTGAGTGGGAGATTATTAGTATAAGGCGTGGACTCATCCCCTATCACAGCTGGAATGGGACTATGGGATCACATAGTGAGTTTCCATTTGCAATGATGTGTCTAAGCGGGGATATCTAGCAGGCCAGTTGGAAATGCAGGCTAGAGAAACAATATCCAAAGGAGTAGGGACAAAGGAGGATTTTAACAAATAATTGCATTAATTTTATGTTTGTATAAGTATCTTTAGAAACCTAACAAGAAAACAAAGAGTTTTTTCTTTTGTACTGTTAATTGCCCTATTGTCCTGGGAGTAAGTCAACAGGTACATCTGCTAAGAACATACTGTGAGGTGACGTGGAAAGTCCTGCTGTAAACACAGATATTCCTCCCATTAAACAAATATCTGAAGTTTTCAACCAAAGGAGAAATCACATAATGGAGTCCAGCCCAGGTCCCTGGGGCTTCAGAAGCATGATCAAGCTGTGTGCTTTGGTTTGACTCCCAGGTCTCGCCTAGAGTAGTGGTGCTGTCCTCAGGATAAATCTGATAAGAAATGGGTCCAATGGGACTTAGCACCACCAGGTGCCTTCAGAGCTACCTCCATTTTCTTCTGCTTTTCACTTGAAGCCTGGTCAGTTGAACAGCTCAATTCCCCCTTTTTTTGGTGAGTTGAGCAAAGCCCCCTCTAACTCCCTATTCTAGGTCCCCTTCTGACTGTAATTTATGACTTAGTCCCAATTCAGTCAGAGAAGGGGCCAAGCTGGCCCTCAAATGGGGCCTGCAATATGGGAGCCAGAGTGGACAAACAGATGTTCCCTCTAAAAGTGTCTAATAACCAGAGATAAATGTGCAGAAACAGACCCTACCTCTTAGCTCATCTCTTTGTATGCTGTTTCACATTAAGAGGTCAGCTATAACTCCCTTCAGAGTGCTCCATTTGTTGGTGGGATGGTTGGGTGGTCACCAACAAATAACATTCCAGAGCCTCATAAAAGTTGGTGGAGTAGGTGCACATGTTTCCACAAGGAGAGGGCCCTGCCTTTCTCCAGCTACATAGACTGGCTCATGCCTTCTCCAGGTCTGAACAGTGCTTCAGGTCAACAATGCCAGGGCACTAGGCGCTAACAATGACACTTGTGTCCATTTTACTCCCTGGACTGACACCACCAAAGCCCATCCTTAGGGTGAGAGAGATGACTCAGGCCTTGAAGGTGGACCGGCTCATGAACTGCAGACCTGTGTCCCCACCCTTGTTTTTCAACTGTGGCTTGGGCTGTCAGCTGTGCAGCACGAACACCAAACCACAGTGGGCAGAGGCATCCAGAGTTTAGATTCTAACCCAGAAACAGTGCCTAAGGAAAGCACAGCTGGACCAATAGCTCAGCTCCACCAATTCCCTCTCCATTCCTCTGCTTTTCCATCAGGTGGGCCTCATCCAGGTTTGTGCCAAGGTCTTTCTAGAGTAATGGAGCTCAGGATAACTCCAGGAGACCTAAAGCCTTTGCACTGGGGTTGGAGCTAGGGTCATTAGAACATTTCTGTAATCGCATGGGATGCTGGATGATCCTGGAAAGAACAATAGAGAGAGCTGACTGCTGCCCTGTAGCTCTGTTGAGCTGAGGTTGGGAACCAAGGCAGTCAATACTTCCCTCCTCTCAAAAGAAGTCCGCACTCTCAAATTCAAGCTTCATCATTCATGAATTATTTAACTCCAGAAAAGTCACTTGAGTTTCCTAACCTTCAGTTTCATCATTAAAATGGAGATCAAGAGAGAAAAATAGGTTGAGCGATTCTAAGCAGGAGGAGAAAGTGGTCCCCTCTTATGTTACAGAGTTGTTACAAAGATTAAATGAGGTAACATACATGGAGCCTGGCACACAGCAAACAAATGCATCGATGGTTTTCTATTGACAGAAGTCAAAATAAATGATGTACAATTACAATTATACTCAACTACATAGAGGAATCTGACCACAACATAATAGAGAATAAGAATGCAAGTCCTGGAAAATGAAACACAGTGCCAGACTCTTTTGGTTTTTGTTTCTTTTTGTTTTAGGTTTAGTTTTTTGTTTGTTTGTTTGTTTGTTTGTTTGTTTGTTTGAGACGGAGTCTTGCTCTGTCACCAGGCTGAAGTGCAGTGGCAGGATCTTGGCTCACTGCAACCTTCGCCACCTGGGTTCAAGCGATTCCCCTGCCTCAGCCTCCTGAGTAGCTGAGATTACTGGCACGTGCCACCATGCCCGGCTAATCTTTTGTGTTTTAGTAGAGATGGGGTTTCACCATATGGGCCAGGATGGTCTCAATCTCCTGACCTCATGATCCATCCACCTCAGCCTCCCAAAGTCCTGGGATTACAGGCGTGAGCCACCGCGCCCAGCTGCCAGACTCTTTTAATAAAGTTAAAATCGAGAACAAAGCGCTTTGTTTTCTAGGATTATAGTTTGGAAGCCAGGGATTGCTAAACTCGACATTCAGTATAGGTTACGATTTGGTGGGGAGAGGCAGGGAAGGGAGGGTGAGGGCTCATGGGATCAATGTGGGTGATCCTCATGCCCTCATTCTCATGCTAGGGGGTAAGTTTGTAGGTGCTTATGGCGCTATTAATTGACTTAGTTATATTATTTATTTAATTAAGTAAAACAAAGGAGGAAAAAGTAAAGCCTTTAAGTGCATGGCTTTTATGAAGCACTTAAATTATTTCATGCTTCCTTTTCCTCTTCACCTGAGATTTTTGGGTAGATCAATTCCTCCTTTTCAAGGCAAAATTATTGCTTCAGCAGCTATTTATCAAGCCCCTTCTCTTGGCCAGGCATTCTCCTAAGCATTCAGGGCAGAGAAATAAACAAGGCATTGCCGTAGGAGGCTGGACATGGTGTTCAGTCTGGGAGGGACCCAAATGAAGAGGACTTATAGGGATCCTGGGATCACAAAGACAGAAGAGACAGGAGGTCGCAGAACACACTTGGGAGAGAGATGTGGGTGTGAGTTGCAAGTGTGCCACTCACCAGCCATGGGGTCCTGGGACAGTCACTTCGCCTCTCTGTTCCTCAGTTACTTCATCTGTAGAATGGGAACTCAGAGAACAATAACGTGCTCCAGATGAACTGAATGAGCCCGGGTCCTCCTATACCATCTAAGCTTTTCACCTCTGTGACTGCTTCTTTTTATTCTCTCTACAAAAATCCTCCAAAACCCAGCAAAGAATGTCTCTCAGTCCTTGAAGACCCCTCTGATCCCTACTGAAGCACACCCAGGCCATGTGCTTGCCTTGATCCAGTTGTCCTTGCCTGTGTCACTCCCCAGGCCAAACTGAAATCAACCAGGCCCTTCCAAGGGGTTTCCCCTGAGGTCTCGTCAGTTTTCCTCCATGTCTCACCCTGTGGCTGGGTAGCTGAAGGGCCTCCTCTTGGGGATTCCCTGAAAACAATCATTCCCTTCATGGATGCCTCAGAGACAACTCACTCAGCACTGTTGAGTGCTGCCGTCCCCTGGCTAAGCACACACACTAAAGTGGCACTTCTAGGCTTGTTCTCTCAGAAAAAGGTTTGGATGGGAGATGGAAAGGGCTGCAGTTTCACGAGGCTGACTGGCTTGCTGTCATGCTCTATTGCGTGGGTTTAGCCTCCACCTCTGCTTCCCCGTCCTGGGCACCCTGCCTCCCCACTCACAGGTCCCGCTGCCCATACAGGGCTGACTCTTTCCTATGACAGGTACAGAGATAAGCCAGGGACGCAGGGTCTCCCCTCAGCTCTGTGAATGGGGCAAAGCCACGATGCTGGGACAGAGTGCACACACAACCCCAACTTCCCAATAATACCGGAGGCAGACAGTCATCCAAACATAGGACTCACCCACCCCTAGACTCCCTTTTCCTTCTCCAGACTCCCTGGGCAATAGGGGGCTGAGTTCTTGGGGGAGCATAGGGGATAGAATGTAAAGACAATTTCTCTGCTGCAAAAAAGAGGCACTTGTTGTAAGCTGATTTCTGAACCAAACACAGCCCTGTCTTACTTTATGCACTCATCATATCCTGTAAAGTCTGAGCATTTCCTTGAATAAATCAAAGAATATTTGAAATTTACAACATAAGAGAAACTGATGGAGAATATTCCTGTAAAACAAAGTTTCCTCTTACCCTGTGAACCATTTTACCTAAAATGAGTCTTCTTTGCAGATGTCAGGGTTTTTGACAGAATTTTCTTAAATCAGGTTGGTCCTGAGCCAAGTCCTACTGAGACCACTGGAAGATGGTGTGCGACAAAGGCACTGGGTGGCAGGAAGGATTTGACTCTGCTGTTCCCGAAATCCTTCTAGCCTGGGGAATAATCAGTCAGGAGATATCAAGCCAGTTCCTTGGCTTGTGCGTGTGATGCATTTTCCTCATACTCACCCGAGATGGGCAAGGGAGCAGGAGATGTTTGTTACCTCATCCTTGCTGACACATGCAGAGGGCAACATTTCCCTGGAGAGTCAGTCCCTGAGCCAGGCTGCACTGTCGCCTCCAGTGCAGGCTCCTCCTGCCACTTAGCATCACTCCATGCTCTGCTACCCACTCTCAGGCATGGCTTACTCCCTTTCCCCTCCTATGTAGGGGCACATCTTCCCTGACTCTCTACAGAAACATTCAAGGTCCTCTCGAGTGCCACCTCCTCCATGAAGTCCACTGGGCGAGCTACGCGCTCTGATCTGCAGGCCCTTTCCTCAGTATGGGAATGAGTGTCTCTGTCCACTCTCAGTCCACTGTGAGGACAGGATTTGGTTGCACCCCCCCAGGAAGGTACAGTGGCACATTCCAGCCCCAGAGGTGGCCTTGCATGGGGCCAGCCACAATTTAGCAGCCTGCAAACTCAGTCGAGTTTCCTCTTCAGTACCTCTGCTGACTGAGCTGTGGTGTAAAGAGTAGGTCAGATGGTAAAGAGCTTGGACTTGAAGATTCGCAGACCTGAGTTCTTGACCCAGCTCTGCCTCAGTGGTACCCTGTGGCATCACTTCCCTAAGCCCCCATTTCCTCATCTTGCAAAATAGTCCTCTCACAGGAGCACCTAGTGAACGCTGAAGGCATTGTACGCCCAGAACCCGGCACACTGCCTAGCACACAGTAGGTGCTCAGGAAGAGTTTGTGGAATGCATGAATTATGGTCTGGAGTTCACGCATTCCTGAACTAAGTAGTCACATCCCCAGGGCTCTGTCCCGACTCTGCCTGGCTTTGACTCCAGGAGCCAGCTTCCTCAGCCACTGGTCCAGCACAGGCCAGCTCTCTGCACTATCTTGCTTCTTGCAGAAACTTTCTCTTGCTGGACAGAACACACGCTTTCTGTCAGCTTTTATTTCTGTGATGGCTTGCTTATGAGCAGGGCATTCCGTTCTAGGAATTTCTTGTTAAAATATTTCATTTAATTAAGTTTTTACAACCAGCTCTGCTTTGTGTCTGTCAGAAGGTAGGGGCCAGTGCAGCCCTACCCCCAGCTCTCTGGGAGGCCAGGTCACAGAGACTCTGGGGAGAACCAACCCAGGCCTGAAGGTTGCATCCCTGGATCTCCAGGAATTCTCATCTGCCCCAGAAGAGATGGGTCTGTCAGAAGATGCATCCCCACAACAGGCCCACTGGAGACTGAGGTACCGTGAAAAATGTTGCCTGTCCCCACTATGGTGGGGTCTCTCAGCTTAGGGACTGCTCTGTGTCTGAGCCCGAAACACAGTCCAGAGCAAGCGTGCTGTGCATGATCACAGCCTCTGCTTCGCATCCCCCGAAACTGCACCCAAGACCCACACCTTGGCCCGTTCCTTCCCAGAACCCCTCCTCACCCTCTTCCTTCCCAGAATCCCTCCTCACCCTCTTCCTTCCCAGAA